>NW_027204370.1:1197500-1474082 GCF_024711535.1 Dipodomys merriami
AACATCCCAAACATGCAAAAAGATAAGCATATTCAGATATAAGAAGCTTTTAGAAATCCATATAGACCAGACCAGACTAGGACATCCCACCATCACATTATAATCCACACAGGATCAATTCAGGCCAAGGAAAAGATCCATAAAACTGTCAAAAAGAAAAGATTAATCCCCTATAAAGGGAAACCAATTAGAATCACCTCAGATTTCTCAGCAGAGACAATCAAAGCAAGAAGAGCCTGGAATGATGTATACCATGCCCTAAAAACAACTATCAACGAAAAATACTGTATCTAGCTAAACTCTCCTTCTCAACTGAAGGCCAAACAAAAAACTTCCATAGCAAAGAAAAATTGAAACAATACATCTCCACCAAAACAGCACTACAAAAGATTCTTAAAGATGTCTTACACACAGAAAACCAACAAGACCACAATAAAGGCCAAGAAACTGCACTCAAACTGAGAATCCAAGAACCATAGGAAGATCCCATTTTTCACAGTCCCCAAGAAGGTAGATAACATGGTAGGAACTCCCAAATACCTGTCAGTCCTATTTATCAACATTAACAGACTTAATTAAAAAGCAAGATCTTTCTATCTGCTGCCTTCAGGAGTCACATCTTGCCAATAAAATCAAAGACATTTTCAATGTTAAAAGCTGAAACAAAATCTACCAAGCAAACAGCCACCATAAACAGGCGGGAATTGCAATTTTAATATCAGATAAAATAGACTTCAAATAAAAATTAGTGAGAAGAGATAAAGAAGGTCGCTACATACATATTAAGGAATCTCAACTTCAGGAGGAAATGACAATTCTAAATATCTATTCGCCAAACAACGGAGCACCCAAATTTATCCAAGAAACACTACTTTCCCTCAAATCCCACATAGATCCAAAGACACTAATTGTTGGGGATTTTAACACACCAGTCTACCCACTAGACAGATCAACGTGGCAAAACTCAACAGAGAACCCGAAGATCTAAACAACTGTATAGATCAACTAGATTTAACAGACATCTACCGAACATTTCACCCAGCAGCATCAGAATACACGTTCTTCTCAGCAGCACATGGAACGTTTTCTAAAATAGACCACATTTTAGGCCGCAAAGCAAACTTGTCTAAATTCAGAAACATTGAAGTTACACCTTGCATTCTCTCTGACCACAAGGGAATAAAATTAGAACTCAACACCAAAAGCCACCAAAGAGAGTCATGCAACACATGGAGGGTGAACAAAACACTGATGATTCATGAGTGGGTCTTGGAAGAGATTAGAAAGGAAATTCAAATGTTCATGCTATTACACAAAAATGAACACACAAATTACCAGCTCCTCTGGGACACAGCAAAGGCAGTACTCAGAGGCAAGATTATAGCTTCGAGTTCCTACATCAACAAATTGGAGACATCTGAAACCAAAAATTTAATGAGACATCTGAACCTACTTGAAAAGAGCAGAAAGATAAACCCCAATGCAGTAGATGGAAAGAAATAATTAAAATTAAATCAGAATTAAATGAATTAAAATCCAAAATAACTATAGAAACAATCAACAAAATAAAGAATTGGTTCTTCGAAAAACTTAACAAAATTGACAGACCCTTAGCAAATCTTATCAGAAAAAGAAGAGAACACACCCAAATAAATAAACTCAGAGATGAGAATGGTAACATCACCTCAGAAAAACTAAGATTCAGAACATTATAAGGGAATACTTCTCAAAACTTTATGCGAATAAATTTGAGAAACTGGCAGAAATGGACTTTTCCCTAGCAAATATTGACATGCCAAAACAAAACCAAGATGAGTTAAACCATCTAAAAAAAACCCATATCAAGCATTGAAATAGAAACAACAATAAAAGACCCCCCCATCTAAGAAAAGGCCAGGACCAGGTGGTTTTATAGCAGAATTCTACAAGGCCTTCAAAGCAGAGCTCAAACCAACACTCCTCCAACTCTTCAATGAAATTGAATGAGAAAGTTCACTCCCGAACACATTCTATGAAGCCATCATAACCCTCATCCCAAAAGCAGTCAGGGACTCATCAAAGAAAGAGAACTATAGACCCATTTCTTTGATGAATATTGATGCAAACCTTCTCAACAAAATTTTGGCCAATCGACGTCAACAATTCATCCACAAAATCATACAGTACGATCAAACAGACATCATATAAACAGAAAAGGGGAGCAGTGGCACCCTGTGGCTCAAGTGGCAGAACAGTAGTGAGCCTTCAGATGAAGAGCAGAGAGACAGCACCCAGACCCAGAGTCCAAGCCTCACGCCCGACGACAAAAAAACTGAAAATAATAAATATATATATGTTTGTATCACACTATATATAAGCATAGATAGATATATATGTATGTATGTGTATAAATATATATGTGTATATGTATGTATATGCATGTGTGTGTGTATGTGTGTCTGTGTGTCTGTGGAGAGAGAGAGAGAGAGAGAGAGAGAGAGAGAGAGAGAGAGAGAGAGAGAGAGAGCCAGAAGTGGTGATGTGGTTCAAATGATACAGTGCTAGACTTGAGCAAAAGAAGTTGAGTGTGATTCCTAGAAATGTTGTTTGATGATACTTTTTGTCCTATTCATGACAGATAAAACTTTCATTAACTTATGTTATGTGTTAGTATAATTACTTCATTTAATGAAATAGCTAATATATATATTTTACCTTTTTGAGAATATAATTTTAATAAAATAAACTGTAAAATTCTTCATATGTGAAAAAAAAGTTGAATGACAGTGATGAGGCCCTGACTTCAAGTCTCAGTATTGCCCACCCCCCAAAAAAAATAAAGAAAAAGGAGAGGGGGGGGTGGGGAGAAGAAAGAGAGAAAGTAAAAAAAGGAAGGAAGGAAGGAAGGAAGGAAGGAAGGAAGGAAGGAAGGAAGGAAGGAAGGAAGGAAAGAAAGAAGGAATGGTCAATGACCTGCTTTTCTTACCTGTAGAGAAATGCCCCAAACATCTAGAAATTCAGGTTGGGGCAAAGATAAAACAGCTATCTGTACATAACTCAGCTGCAACATCTCTCCCCCCCATCCCCCCCCCGCCTGTCTAACCCTGAAAAAACCCATGAAGTCAAGGAGCTGTGTAGGTCTCTCTCCCTTCAAGAGCACCCACACTGTATTAAAGTATGTCCTTGTCTGTCTGTCTGTCTGTCTGTCTGTCTGTCTATCTGTGCCTTTTTTGGGGGTCTGGTTGTCTGCTTGCCTGCTTGCTTACTTACTCCATAAAAACTCCACCAGAGTGACTCCTCCAGAAATTCTTATTCAATGATCGAAATCAAGGGTCCTAAGGGAAGAGTCCCTACATGGAAGGGTAAAAAGTCACTAACCCTCACCTGTGTTTGGTGACAAGAAGAACTCCATACCAAGAGTCTACCTTAATACATGAGGGCAGGGCAGGGAAGGAATAATTTATTCAGGTGATCTAGTCAGTCACACTAATGGGTCTCTGGTTTCCTGTCCATGTCTCCCTCTGTGTGTGTGTGTGTGTGTGTGTGTGTGTGTGTGTGTGTCTCAGATCTAGTTGGACTTGTGGATCTCTCACTCGCTCCCCCTTCCATCTCTTATTCTGTGTGTCTTTCCACCGGTCTCTGGGTCTCTGTCTCCCCTCTCAGTCTCTCTGTCTGTCTCTCCTGTGTCTCTGTCCTCTCCCCTCCCCCACCCCTTGCTTTTCTGTGTGGACTCAAGGAAGAACAGTATTTCAGGCCCAGTGGTCTCTGCTTACTCAGCTTGCCATCCTGGAACCCGCCAGAGGCAACTTCTTCCTTGGTGTCCCCGAAGGAAGGAGGGAGCAGGAACCGGTGCCCCAAAAGAGACTCTTATCTCCAATGAATCACCCGCCTGGCCACCCGCCCGCCCGTGTCAACCCACACAGAATATGAAAGCCACACATGAGCTCAGGAACATGCAAAGACTCAGTTTAGAGGAGTCTCATGTTGAACATGGAGACTCGGTCTGTAAACAAGATGGATGCCGCTGCCGTCGCTGCTGCCATTTAGACCCGAGTTTTTAGGGAATCTGTCTACCACCCAGACACATTCCAGCCCACCTCCTTGAGAATGTCTCAAGGATGGATGGCTAATTTTATTCAATCATCATCTGGTTTCCCAAAGGAGAAAATGCCTCTGCACTCCCCCTGCCCTGCAGTTCCCTTCCCAAGGCCCCACGTCGGGGGGGGGGGGGGGAGAGAAAATAAACAACAACCAAAAAGCATGTAAATAAGCCGGGCGCTGGTGGCTCACGCCTGTAATCCTAGCTACTTAGGAGGCTGAGATCTGAGGATCGCGGTTCAAAGCCAGCCCGGGCAGGAGAGACCGTGAGACTCCGATCTCCAATAAACCACCAGAAAACTGGAAGTGGTGCTGTAGCTCAAGTGGTTGACCGCTCGCCTTGAGCTGAAGAGCTGAGGGACAGCGCCCAGGCCCAGAGTTCAAGCCCCACGGCCGACAAAAAAAAAAAAAAGCACGTATATAATAAGTGAATATACGTATATTTATATGTGTGTCTCACACTATGTATGAGTATATATATATATATATATGTGTGTGTGTATGTATATATATGTATAAATAAATGAATATATGTGTGCTTATACATATATACGTATATGTATAAATAAATGAATATATGTTTATATATGTATATGCATATAAACACATATATATGTATACATACATACATACTCACGCACACGCACGCACACACATAGATATAGATATAGATATAGATATAGATATAGATATAGATATAGATAGATGTATATCTATATCGATACATAGATAGATAGATAGATAGATAGATAGATACATAGATAGATAGATAGATAGATAGATAGATAGATAGATAGATAGATAGATAGATAGATAGATAGATAGATAGATAGATAGATAGATAGATAGATAGATAGATAGATAGATAGATATCACGTACATAGACATAAGTAGCGCTGTGGCTCAAATGGTACAGTGCTAGACTTGAGCCGAAAATGCTGAGTGCCTGAGTGACAGTCCTCAGGCCCTGACTTCAAGACCCAGGATTGCCCACCCCTCCAAAAAACTAGAGAAAAAGGAGAGCGAGAGAGAGAGAGGTGGTGGGAGAAGAAAGAAAGAAAGAAAGAAAGAAAGAAAGAAAGAAAGAAAGAAAGAAAGAAAGAAAGAAAGAAGGAAGGAAAGAAAGAAAGAAAGAAGGAAGGAAAGAAAGAAAGAAAGAAAGAAGGAAAGAAGGAAAGAAAGAAGGAAAGAAGGAAAGGAAGGAAGGAAGGAAGGAAGGAAGGAAGGAAGGAAGGAAGGAAGGAAGGAAGGAAGGGTCAATGACCCTGTTTCTCTTACCTATAAAGAAATGCCCCAAACATCTAGAAATTCAGGTTGGGGCAAAGATAAAGCAAGTAACTGGGCCTAACTCAGCTGCCACATTCCCTCCCCCCCCCCGCTTTAACCTTGAAAACAACCATGAAGTCAAGGAGCTGCGTGGGTCTCTCTGTCTGTCTGTCTGTCTGCCTTTTTTGGGGGGGGGTCTGATTGTCTGGTTGCCTGCTTGCCTGCTTGCCTGCTTGCTTACTCCATAAAACTCCACCAGAGTGACTCCTCCAGAAATTCTTATTCAATGATCGAAATCAAGGGTCCTAAGGTAAGAGTCCCTACATGGAAGAGTAAAAAGTCACTAACCCTCACCTGTGTTTGGTGACAAGAAGAACTCCATACCAATAGTCTACTTTAATACATGAGGTCAGGGCAGGGAAGGAATGATTTATCCAGGTGATCTAGTCAGTCACACTAATGGGTCTCTAGGGATCCCCCTACATGTGTCCCTCTGTCTGTCTGTCAAACAAACAAAGAACTCTGTATGAGCGTGATAGGGAGAGAGAGGAGGCAATCCAAAGGTTTATACAGGAATATAACGAGCGTGAGGAAGCTACTCAAATAATGATAAAGGATTTGCATGAGCAGCTTGAGAATACTCAAACAGAAAGGCAGGAATGGCGTGAACAGGCTGAGAACACTCAAAGGTAAAAACAGGAATGGTATTAACGTGAGGAAGCTAAGCAAAGAGTAATACAGGAATTGAGAGAGCAGGATGAGAATACACAAAGATCACTAAAGGCATTCATGGGATCCATTAACAAAGAGCTGAAGGAAGTCAGGGATACCAAAAAGGAATGCTGAATGGAACCCAACAGAAGGAATGGGAGTCCAAGGAAACCATGACCAATCAACTAAGTGATCTGAGAATAAACACTGAAAACCAAATTAAGGAAGTAAAGAAGTCCATACAAGATCTAAAACAAAGTTTCAACAATAAATTTGAAGCCATCAAAGCTGACCAATTAGAAGGAAAATAAATAAAAAAACAAAGTAGAATGCCTTGACAGCAGGTTAGACCATGCAGAAGATCGAAACTCGGGGATTAAAAACAGCCTAGATATTATAGAGAAAGAACGTACAACCATCCAAGACAAGTCCAAGAAATATGACAGATCTATCCAACACTTGGAAAACACCATCAGAAGGCCCAATCTAATGAGAATGGGTGTAGAGGAGCACCTAGAAACAGAAGATAATGGTCTAGGAAATTTAACAGGACCCAATCAGAGAACATCCCAAACATGCAAAAAGATAAGCATATTCAGATATAAGAAGCTTTTAGAAATCCATATAGACCAGACCAGACTAGGACATCCCACCATCACATTATAATCCACACAGGATCAATTCAGGCCAAGGAAAAGATCCATAAAACTGTCAAAAAGAAAAGATTAATCCCCTATAAAGGGAAACCAATTAGAATCACCTCAGATTTCTCAGCAGAGACAATCAAAGCAAGAAGAGCCTGGAATGATGTATACCATGCCCTAAAAACAACTATCAACGAAAAATACTGTATCTAGCTAAACTCTCCTTCTCAACTGAAGGCCAAACAAAAAACTTCCATAGCAAAGAAAAATTGAAACAATACATCTCCACCAAAACAGCACTACAAAAGATTCTTAAAGATGTCTTACACACAGAAAACCAACAAGACCACAATAAAGGCCAAGAAACTGCACTCAAACTGAGAATCCAAGAACCATAGGAAGATCCCATTTTTCACAGTCCCCAAGAAGGTAGATAACATGGTAGGAACTCCCAAATACCTGTCAGTCCTATTTATCAACATTAACAGACTTAATTAAAAAGCAAGATCTTTCTATCTGCTGCCTTCAGGAGTCACATCTTGCCAATAAAATCAAAGACATTTTCAATGTTAAAAGCTGAAACAAAATCTACCAAGCAAACAGCCACCATAAACAGGCGGGAATTGCAATTTTAATATCAGATAAAATAGACTTCAAATAAAAATTAGTGAGAAGAGATAAAGAAGGTCGCTACATACATATTAAGGAATCTCAACTTCAGGAGGAAATGACAATTCTAAATATCTATTCGCCAAACAACGGAGCACCCAAATTTATCCAAGAAACACTACTTTCCCTCAAATCCCACATAGATCCAAAGACACTAATTGTTGGGGATTTTAACACACCAGTCTACCCACTAGACAGATCAACGTGGCAAAACTCAACAGAGAACCCGAAGATCTAAACAACTGTATAGATCAACTAGATTTAACAGACATCTACCGAACATTTCACCCAGCAGCATCAGAATACACGTTCTTCTCAGCAGCACATGGAACGTTTTCTAAAATAGACCACATTTTAGGCCGCAAAGCAAACTTGTCTAAATTCAGAAACATTGAAGTTACACCTTGCATTCTCTCTGACCACAAGGGAATAAAATTAGAACTCAACACCAAAAGCCACCAAAGAGAGTCATGCAACACATGGAGGGTGAACAAAACACTGATGATTCATGAGTGGGTCTTGGAAGAGATTAGAAAGGAAATTCAAATGTTCATGCTATTACACAAAAATGAACACACAAATTACCAGCTCCTCTGGGACACAGCAAAGGCAGTACTCAGAGGCAAGATTATAGCTTCGAGTTCCTACATCAACAAATTGGAGACATCTGAAACCAAAAATTTAATGAGACATCTGAACCTACTTGAAAAGAGCAGAAAGATAAACCCCAATGCAGTAGATGGAAAGAAATAATTAAAATTAAATCAGAATTAAATGAATTAAAATCCAAAATAACTATAGAAACAATCAACAAAATAAAGAATTGGTTCTTCGAAAAACTTAACAAAATTGACAGACCCTTAGCAAATCTTATCAGAAAAAGAAGAGAACACACCCAAATAAATAAACTCAGAGATGAGAATGGTAACATCACCTCAGAAAAACTAAGATTCAGAACATTATAAGGGAATACTTCTCAAAACTTTATGCGAATAAATTTGAGAAACTGGCAGAAATGGACTTTTCCCTAGCAAATATTGACATGCCAAAACAAAACCAAGATGAGTTAAACCATCTAAAAAAAACCCATATCAAGCATTGAAATAGAAACAACAATAAAAGACCCCCCCATCTAAGAAAAGGCCAGGACCAGGTGGTTTTATAGCAGAATTCTACAAGGCCTTCAAAGCAGAGCTCAAACCAACACTCCTCCAACTCTTCAATGAAATTGAATGAGAAAGTTCACTCCCGAACACATTCTATGAAGCCATCATAACCCTCATCCCAAAAGCAGTCAGGGACTCATCAAAGAAAGAGAACTATAGACCCATTTCTTTGATGAATATTGATGCAAACCTTCTCAACAAAATTTTGGCCAATCGACGTCAACAATTCATCCACAAAATCATACAGTACGATCAAACAGACATCATTTCAGGGATAAAAAGCTGGTTCAATATAGGCAAATCAATTAATATTATTCTTCACATCAACAAGAGCAAGGATAAGAACCACATGGTTATCTCAATAGATGCAGAGAAAGCATTCGACAAGATCCAACACCCCTTTATGATGAAGCTTTTAGAAAAATTAGGAATCCATGGAACATTCCTCAGTACAATAAAGGCTGTACATGACAAACCTATATCCAGCTTTATAATTAATGGTGAAAAACTAAAGCCATTTCCTCTTAACTCAGGAATGAGACAAAGATGTCCACTCTCTCAACTTCTCTTCAATCTAGTATTAGAATACCTAGCTACAGCATAAGATGCAAACATAAAGGGGATCTAAATAGGGAAAGAAGAAATAAAACTCTCCCTCTTTGTAGATGACATGATCTTGTATTTAAAGAATGCCATAAACTCCACTCCCAAATTACTCAAGCTGCTTCAAAACTTGGGCAAAGTAGCAGGGTATAAAATTAACACCCCCAAATCAACGTCTTTTCTTTATGCCAAAAATGAGAAAACTGTAGCTGAATTTAGGAAAGCAACTCCATTTGTAATAGCCCCACAAAAAATAAAATACCTAGGAATTAACTTAACCAAAGAAGTGAAGGACCTCTATGATGAAAACTTTAAAAACTTGAAAAAGGAAATCAAAACAGAATTTTGAAAATGGGAAAAACTCCCATGTTCCTGGATTGGAAAGATTAACATCGTGAAAATGGCAATACTTCCCCAGGCTATATACAAATTCAATGTGACACCTATCAAAATTCCAACCTCATTCTTCAAGGAAATAGAAGAGGCAATCCAAAAATTCATATGGAACAATAAAAGAATCCGAAAAGCAACAAAGCTCCTCAATGGAAAGTACTTTGCTGGAGGAATATCAATTCCAAATTATAAAGTCTACTATAAAGCCATAGTAATCAAAACAGCTTGGTACTGGCACAAGAACAGACCTCAGGACTAGTGGGATAGAATTGAAAACCCAAAAATGAAGCTTCAGACGTATAGCTATCTAATCTTCAATAAGAAAGGTAAAAAAATAGAATGGAACAAAGACAGCCTCTTTAGTAAATGGTGCTGGCAACATTTTTTTAACTACTTGTAGAAAACTAAAGCTAGATCCTTATATATCACCCTGAACCAGAATCAACTCCAAATGGATCAAAGACCTCGGAGTCAAAGCAGACACTCTGAAAACATTACAGGATGGAATAGGAGAAACGCTAGGTTTACTTGGCTCAGGCCGAAATTTTCTGAATAGAGACCCGGAAACAACAGATCAAAGATATGTTGGACAAATGGATTTTCATGAAGTTGCAGACCTTCTGCATGGCAAAGGACATAGCTTACAAGATCAATAAAAAGCCCACCAATTGGGAGAAGACCTTCACTAGCCATACAACGGACAAGGGTCTCATATCTAAAATATACTTGGAACCCAAAAAATTAAACCACCCAACAACAAATCCTCGAAGAAACAACTGCCCAATAAATAAGTGGGCTAATCACTTAAAGAGAAACTTCTCTGAAGAAGAAAGAAGGATGGCCAATAGACACATGAATAAATCCTCAAACTCCCTATCCATTAAAGAAATGCAAATCAAAACAATATTAAGATACCATCTCACCACCGTTAGCATGGCAAAAATCTAGAACTCTAATGACAACCGATTGTGGAGGGGATGTGGACAGAATGGAACCTTACTTCATTGTTAGTGTGAGTGTAAACTTCTTCAACCACTTTGGAAAGTAGTATGGAGGTACCTCAAAAGACTCCACATAGAGCTCCCCTATGACCCTGCTATCTCACTTTGGGGCATTTACTCAAATGTTTACAAACAAGACCACACTAAAGCTACCAGAACAACTATGTTTATTGCAACATTATTTACTATAGGTAAGATATGGAACCAACCCAGATGCCCCTCAGTAGATGAAAGGATCAAGAAAATATGGTTTATAAACACAATGAAATTCTATGCCTCCATCAGAAAGAATGGCATTGTCCCATTTGTTAGGAAATGGAAAGACTTTGAAAAAATTATATTAAGTGAAGTAAGCCAAGCCCAAAGAAACATAGGTCCCATGGTTTCCCTTATTTGCAATATCTAGTATATACATGAGTCAAACAGAAATGGTCAGATAAGGTTATGCTAAGAAAATGATCTCTAAGATATGTATTTATTTTTTTCTTTCATGCATTTGTTTCTAGTGCATTTATAAGGTTATATCTTTGTTGCTTTGTATGTCCCTCCCCGACAGTATAACCTCTGCTTTCACTGTATTTGATGTCATATAATTTGTGGAGGGAAGGGTAAAAAACAAGACTTTTAAGTAAGGATGCAGGTGGACCTGTTGCAACAATGAGAAGTACAAGTTGTCATGTCAAAAACGAACTTTACAACTTTGGTTGGGGGGGGAATTAGGTAAGGGGGTGGAGGCTGGGAAGGGATGGGGAGGGGAAACAAAGAGGAGGCTACAATGCTTGATAAGAAACGTACTAATTATGTTGACCATGTAATTGTAACCCCTCTGTACACTATTTTCCCAATAAAATAAAAATATAAATTTTAAAAAGGCTTCTCTGTATAAAACATCTAAAGACATCCGTATAGAAAGGTGTGCAAAGATAAATAAGACAAAGCACATTCTTTGGAGAGACTCTAAACGTGAGAAGACTGTGACAAATGCCTCCATTTAATTATTATTGAAGTAGGCCCTGAGAGAAGACTCGAGCTAGTACAGCTTCTGTCCAGGTTTTGCCTTTGTTTTAGGGATTTTAGGGAGAAAAAAAACACCTCTAAACAAGGTTAACTCGACCTTGGATTCAACCAGCCCAGTTCTTGGAATGGAAAGAATGTCTCTAGGTCCACCTCCCCTTTACAACTTAACCCACCTTCATTGTTCTGTTAAGGACTGACCGATTAAACAGATGGGTGTAATCTGTCTCATACTGGAGACTCCACCTATTGCTTACTTGTGTGTGGTCTAGTATGACCATACAATCCTTTGTGTGTGTTACAGTTATGATCGCATTGGTCACCTGCGCATGACCAGGCTCGACCTTGTGAATATTGCCTTTAAAAACCTAAGGATGTGGGCTGCTCGGGGTCGCAGTATCAGCTCCTGAGCCTGTGCTGCGGCCCTGGCTGGTCAGTGTAGGAACCTTCTCAATAAAGTTGCTTCTTTATTAACAACTTTGTTGTGGTGGGCTCTGTCACTCCGGACGACTAGGTGGGCTTGCCTGCCTGAGTAGGGTTCTTCCTACTACATTTAATGGGGGCTCATCCGGGATAAAGCTCTTAGCTGCTCCAACCTGAGGGGGACTGGGATCACCAGTCGGGAGGACATTGTGGGAGCACTCGGCTGTTGGACAGAAGTTCCGAGGAAAGCCTCGAGATAAGCGTGGTTGACCTAGGTAGAGAAGGTGCCAGAGTGAGGCTCGATGCAGCAGAGTCTCCTATGGCCTAGGAGGTCCAGGGATGCCTGGACCCCTTAATTCCACCAGTCATAGCACTCCTAGTTGGACGGGGGGCATGCTTGTCGAGAAAATAGGTTGAGAAAAAAAGTAACTTTTGGTTTTGGGATCCCTCCTCGTTCTGTGTATAATTGTGTCTGTCTGTGTCTCATTGTTCTTTTACTTTTGCTTGCCATGTATGTAACTGGATTTACTTTACAGGAAAAATATGGGGCAAAGTGAGTCCACTCCCAGGACACCCCTAGCCTAGACCTTGTCCTAGTTCGTTTAAAAACAAAAACTGCTGATTCTGCTTTTGTAACTTGCTTGTTTTTCAATTATGAAATTGCCACTGACCACCTGCAAGTGGCCCCAGTTAGATCTCAGCCTCAGGCCTTGGCTCAGAGGGTCTGAGCATGGGGGAGACATGTCAGTCTGAGGGGATGGCTGCTACGGACTTTTATCCTTTGCCCCAAGTGTACTGGGAATTCTCCTCTGCTTGGAAGGCTCTTGGGTCATCGTTTGCAGGAATCTAAAAGAAAAATTCTCCAGAGGTCAGTGTGGGGGGGGGGGGTTGAGTCCTCTGGTAAGTGAATGGTGGTGAGATGTCATCCCATTCACTGAGACCTGATTTTGTCTTTGTGGCCACTTGTCTGTCTTGTTTACTTCGGTGTGTTTTCTGTTCTGTTTCCAGAAGTAGGGAAGTTTTGGGTGAGCATGGAAGGCTCATTTAGCAGAATCTGGATTCAGCTTGCTGAATGGGAGCAACACAGAATTCCGGTAGGGATAAACTGGGTCCCATTAGTCCCCAACTCAGCCTTTGGTTCTTGTCTAGCTGTTTTAGACTTGGTACCTTGGTTTTTGTGTTTATCTGTGTTTTTGATATTTATTTATTTGAACATCTCTGGGGGAATAAAAGTTCCAGCTGGGCTCGGTCACAGATCTGCTATGCCCACCCTCCCTGTGAGGCATGGAAGGTTACTGGGCTAGTTTGGTTCCCTTCAAACCTCAGGCTGCATTTTCTCCTTGTGGAGGCTGCTGGCAGGGAGGGTGTAGAATGCTGTGTGCCTGATTTGGACTTTTTCAGCTACTCTTGACAAAGTAACAATTTGTAAAGTGCTCTTGTCTAAAATTGGATAAACAAATCTGGCCAGTTTAGTTTTAGTTGACCCCCTCCCCCAGCCGTCCTCCCACAGAAGGGTTTCAAAAGACTAATTAGTGAATTGCCTTGTTAAACAAGCAAGATCTGGGAAAATGAATCCCAACAAAGGTACCTAGTTTAAAAGAAATACTGTCTCAAATTTTTGTTTAAAAACTTTAGACGGTGAACGTACAACTGATTTTGATTTTTGTGTGCTTTAAGATCTGTGTGAGTGTTTTGTGTGTGTCTGTGAATGTGTTCAAAGATAAGAATTGTCAGCATGCTGTAACAATTGGGTGAGTTTAAATTTAAATTCAAAAGGTTATGAGGTTTGGACATTAACAAATTTTTTAAAGAATCTTCATAGTGTTTTAATGACTTTTAAGGATTCTTTAACTTGAAAAATAGAAAATCTGGTATTTTAAAAACTAATATTTTAAAATGCATAAGACTGTTTATACTGTAATCAAGTTATCTGGCTTAACAAAAATGCATTGTCTATTTGGGATTTAGTTCCCTTGGCTAAAATTTGGGGATAAATATTAGAAATTTAAATGTAAAGGTTAGTTTAACCCTGTCAAAGACCATCCCTGTTCTGTCTGCCTAAAACTGTGTATTTCATTCATGAACCAAAAGATGACCTGTCTTTAGAGGTAAGGGGTGAATAGGCAGAAGTGCAGTTCAGCTGGTCATGCATGGTGGGACAGGCCCTGGGAGGAGTCCATGCATGGTGAAAGAGGGCAAGCTGGCACAAACGCAGTTCATCTAACCCTAAAGAGTCAGATTGAGTGTGTGCCCATTTCATAGAAGGTGCTGAGTGGCTCATCTTTGTTCTCTCTTTTCCCTGCAGATAGACACTGAAAACATGATGGTTAAAATGAGTGATGTGATGATCTGATTAGTATTGCTAAATCTTCCCCTTGGATGTGTTAACATTAAAATTAGGAAGGCCTTAAAAAGAGGGTAAAAAGTTATTTGTATAATGTGGCTTACTTTCAATTATGTTCCACAATTAGGATATGTTCTTAAAAGTCATAAAGGTGTTAAGTCTAGCTTTTTGGTACAGTTATGGTGATTGTAATTTTTGCATTAAGGAAAAAAATTGTCATTTGAGTTCAAGATTTTTAATGTGTATCTGTTTTAAAACAAGCAGCCAAGAGGCAATGAGTGACACTTGACCTCAAGATTTCAAGGGATCTTTTCAAAATGAAAATGAAAACTAAAGTATAAAATAGTAAAGGAGATTAACAAGCACCTTAAAAATTAGGAATAGATTTTTTAATATAAAGTTTAACAGTAAAATTGTTTTTAAAATTTGTCTCAAAGTGCACGGAGAAAAAATTAGGATTACCAAAAAGAATTGCTATTCTAGTTTGCTCTTATAGGTTATTTTATGTTTCCAGCAAGCCCAGAGCAAAGCACAGAGGATTCTTACAAGTTTGTCAGATGTAACTTTGGCTCTTAAGTTCCAGGTAAGAGCATGCTTAAAAGCTACTTCTATGTTGACCACCTTGTTTCTTTTAATTGGAGCAAAGTGACCTTTTATGAGATTCATTGATCTGCAAACTGGTTCAAAGCCAGCCCGGGCAGAAAAAGGTCCTTGTGAGATTGTCACCTCTACTCAACCAGCAGGGTGCTGAAAAAGCAAGGAAAGTTGCTTTAGGACTCAAAGTGGCAGAGTGCTAGCTTTGAGCTGGAGAGCTGAAGGACAGCAGTCAGGCCCCGACTTCAAGTCCTGCGACCAGCTAAGGGAAATGCCAATGAGGCATTTATCCCAGTGTGGAGAAGACACTCCTGGGACAAAGCAATGGAGGAGCATCCAGAGGCAGTAACCACTGCTTGGATGGCAGAAATGTCAGATCCTAGAGTCATTTGTGCATGACCCTTCAAAACTGGTCAGAGCCGGGAGATCATGGCAAGAGTTTGTAAGCATGCCTAATGTCCATGACTATCTACCTTGTAAGGGACAGGAACTTGCCAATCCTCTGTGGTACTAGTAAAAAGCTAATGTTATAAAATGTGGGGGATAGTTTAAATCTCAACCCCTTTATGTGCCAAAAGCTCTAATTGGCAGTAACTTTTGAGCTGACACCAGTTACATGAAATTCATCTGCTCAAAAATTTTGTAAACATGAGAGTGTGTTTCTATTGATATCTGTCTAAAGGCCGGCAAAGGTAACTTAGGCATTGTTTGGGTCACTAGAAATCACATTCCTAAGTCATCCAGAAATATGCTTTCTCAAACAGGAGTGCTAAACAAGCTATGCTGGTGTTGCTGGAGAAAAAGGTCTGTGCAGTTGTCAGAAGTCAAATATTGTTCTTAATGACATCTAACCCTGATAGCCTCTTTGTAAAATAGGCTAAGGTTATAGGTTCCTGGCTAGGTAGGATCAACGCCCCTGAAGTCACCTTGAAGAAGTTACAGAAAATGGAGCTTCACCCTTCTACCCCCTTTTTATGATCAAGAGTCTAGAGTCAGTTTTGGAAAAATGAGGAAAAATATTTTTTTTTAGAAAAAGGCATAAAGAATAGTGTTAACAATTGTAGGTGTGCAAGTGTGGAGACTGCATCTGTTAGAGATGGTTACAAGACTTAGTCTTCTGTGTCTATTTACAAAAATATCTGGTTAGTAATAAGTTGTGATTTTGGTAAATTGTCCTGGGCTATTGCCTAAATGTTATTAAAAACCAACGTGGCCACAGCCTGCCAAGCCTATTTATTACTTGCATCCTTAACCAGTCTGTGTAGGAATTTGCAGCCCAGCATGAGGTAACAGTCCCTTGGAGCCACTGTGAGACCCTGCTGCTGCTGCTGCTGCTGCTGCTGTATACCCTAATGGGTAAAGTTCAACGACGGCCTGACAGTCACCTGGAGGAACTCCTGCCTGATTCCATCACCTCAGTCGGCTTTGGGGTTTACAGCTGCTAAATCTAAGATCTTGTGGGACATTCTTTTGGGTGATATCCAGAAACCCTCTCTAATCCCACAGTGGATATGGGGACAAGGATATCACTGGCTTGCTTACCTTAGGCACTTCAGTGCATAGTGACTGGAAATGCACTCTATGGTTACAGCCTAGTTTGGCTCTGGTATGGTAATAACCTGAGTGTGTTATCAATGGAGGTATTACTCTTAGCCTTAAAATCTAGCAAGCTTCTGCATCACAGTGGTGCCTTAAGGCTGTTCTAAGATAAAGGTTCCACAAGCCAAAGAAAATTGGGCAGTTTTAAACTCTAACCACAAAGATGCTCAAGAAACTGAAAATAAGAGGAGGGTGGTAAAGAAAGCCTTGGGAAAGGAATTGGGGAAAAATTGGTATCCTCTGGATAAGAAAGGATGTGAAAAGTAAGGACTGTCTTTAAATGTGAAAGGAAAGAAGACAAACCTCAGAAAGTATAAGTATTTAGCAAATGGTATGAGTATGTCTTGAAATTGGAGCTTACGATAGAGCTGTTATAAAATTGTTAGCTGTGCTATACATAAAGTCCGGATTGGTGTACTGATGTGGAATATTCTTTGTCTTACCTATATGCCTACTGCAATCTAAATGCTGGTTCAGTTAGAGCCGCCAAGTAGACTCACTGGCAGAGGTAGTTCTCTGAAATCGCCTGGAACTGGACTTCTCATGAAGCAAGGTAGCCTCTGTATTAGGGAAAGATTGGCCTTGGTTAGAAGAGTCTGAGGGACTGTGCCATGTTTTCAGCCCCTCTTCTCATGGTCCCCATGGGCAACAACCCTAATAACTGCCCTGGATGGTGTAGTTCTCTTCCTTCTGACATTAAATGTAGGTCTCCATGGATGATGACCCTGACTTCAACTATTGCTGCCCACCTTGATTCTTACCTTCCTGATGCTATAAATTAGCACTTGTGTAATTAATGCATTAATGTCATTCATACAAAAGAGGATTGAGGCCATAAAATTAATGGAAATAGGAACTCAATATGATTCCATCCCAATGGAAAAATTGAGTCAGTGATTTGACTCAGGAACAATAGGAATACCAATTGAAAGAGTAGTTCATGCCTCAGTCTCGTCTAAAATTGGATGCAATAATCCTAGGAACCTGATTGATCCTAATTAATAGTTTATTAAGCATGAAAAGAATAATATTCCTTTTATGGCAGTATAATAAATGACTAAGAGTTGGTAGAAATATACTAGGTGTCATTCAATCATAGCTAGACGGCTCTGGCACTCTTTACCAATATATATTTATTTGTATAGCACCGTCTGCCTATCCATGTATCACTGTTTTGGCCAAACCTGGGGCTGGATATCAGTATCTGGGAACCATCTGACAGCTTCATTGGCTAGAGGCTGCAATGCTCCCAATCATCCATTCGTGAATTGGGCCTGGTAGGCCCTGAATTCAGATCCCAGCCAAAAATTTAATCTTGGAGTAAGAAGCCGAGTGTGACAAACATTTTCCTTTTATGGGAGAGTTCTTGCTGTCAGGCATGATGGAGAACATATCTACAAATCTGGATGCTATGTGATAGGATGTAAACAATGTTGTAAATGTAGAGGTGTCATCAGAGTAAATAAAATAATAGGAAAATAAATGAATAATACAAGAAATAAAATGAATAAGCACACCAAACACAATATAGACTGAATATCTGTATGGAAGTATAAATCCTATCTTTAAAATGAATATAAGGAGTATGTTTTCCAGGCCTGAGGCTTGAATTCAGGCCTAGGGAACAGACCTGAGTTTCTTGTCTTCAAGCATGGTCAGATTCTCTTCCCTCACAGTGCTGCATATTTACCCAGACCTTGAGTTCACATCCCAGGCCTGGCAGAAAAAATGGCATGAATTGCAAACCAGGGAGCTAAATAATTTTTTTAATTGCGGGCTGTTGGGGAAGCCATAGTTTTACCTGGCAACATAGGCCTACAGTTCGAATCCCAGTTATGCCACTTCCAGATGGTGGGAGATCCTAAGGGACTCGTTCTCATCCACAGGAATAAGGATGGAATGTTATCAATGTCATGGTTGAATGAGATGCTCATGAGTGATACTCATATAAAATTAGACTTCATGATTTCAGTCAGCTGAGTGATTTTATTTAATATCATATGAAGCATTAAAATAATACTATTTTTCAGAAGGATGCAATAATTTCAGGACACTGATTTACTTAATAGTTTATTAAGGATGAAAATAATAACATTAATTACATGGAGCATAATAAATACCCAAGAATTGTAAAAATGTAGTCTATATAACTGAATACTGGATAGACATCTCTGGCACTCTATAAACACATACATTTATTAGGGTACTACCATCTGTGTGTCAATCTGTTCTTATTTTCTCAACCCCTGGGGTTCGATCTAAGGTCCTGGGAACTGCCTATCAGGATAGCATGCTGACCCTCATCCTTTCTTGATTTTGTCCCTGTAGGCCGTGAATTCAAATGCCAGCACTCCCAAACAATGAACGTGGAGCAAGAAGCTGATGGTGACACATGTTTCTTTTTCTGTGAAAGTCCTGGGTGTCAGGAATAAGTGGAATACAGATGCAGACCTATATCCTATTTAATCATGTTATCAATGTTCTATGTGCCATAATAGTCAATAAAGTAAAGTCATTACATGAATGAAACAAAAAATAAAATGAATAACTACACTGAACACAATATGGAATCAACATATGTATATAAATATAAATCATATATTTAAAATGTACATGAATAGGTTGTTTTCTAGTGCTGGGGATCGATTTCAGACCTAAGGAGCACACATGAATTTCTTCACTTCAAGGAGGCCAGCTTCCCCTTTCCACACTGTGCACCAGAGTTACCCAGACCAAGAGTTGCAATCCCAGTCCTTGAAGAAAAAATAGCAATTTTATACTATGTTATGCCCAATTCTTAGGTATTTCATTCTGCCTACATTTAATGAATGTGATTGTTTAAATGCTACATAAAGTATGGATTAAAATCGATCAACATCCTTTACTATAATTGTGTATAATTTTATCCTAGAATCATTCAAGAACTGTCCATTCAGTCATAACATACATCACATTCCATTGGTATTCATATAGATAGCAATGAGTTTCTAAGGATCTCCTGCCATTTGGAGGTGGCAGGACCAGGATTTGAACTGTGGGCTCCAGCTCCCACCATTTTAACCTGTGGATAGGGAACTCACTTGTCTGTCCAAGAACAGCAAGATTAATGATTAGGCAGGCACCAGTGGCTCTCAGCAGTCCTCCTTGACACTTACAAGTCTGTGAAGGGAGGATCATGGTCAAATTCACCGTAGGCATGAAAGTCCTTGAGACCCCTGTCCAACTTCAGTGCCAACAAAGACAGAAGTAGAGCAGTGTAGCTCTTGTGGTAGAGGGCTAGCCTTGAGCAAAAGCAGCTCACAGACTGTGCCCAGATCCTGAGTTCAAGGTCCGGGACTGGCAACAAACAGACATATACAACAATCTGTGCAGCCATCCAGCTAAAGCAGGTCATCCTCTTGTCCCCAACAGAATTGGAAAGAGTTCCCTGGGAAAGGGGCTGGGGGAGCCTCTGTCATCTTGACTCTGACCGTGCTGCCTACATCACAGGATTCCAGCCACACCTCATTCTTTCATAGTTCTTTCTGACCAATGGGATACAATAATGGTGGCCACCCCACATTCAATGTTGCCAAGCATCAAGATCCCCTCTGTTGGTTGACACCACCACCAGCAGTTGAGGAAGGTAGAGGTGGCTGAGTGGTGAGCTAGAAACATGAGGCAACTTTGGAGTAGAGTAGGAAATTGATGTCCTTGTCAGCGAGTGGGAGAATAGAGGATTTCCCAGAGCCTGGGAATGTGGCCAGCCCACCTTTCCCATTCCAGTGCTCAGATGTCTGAAACAACAAGACTCCATTAGAGAGCTGTGGGCAAGAAACTACTGCCAGAACACTGGCAAAAGAATCCTCCCATTAGACTTGCAACAGTCAAAAAAACACCGAACATGAAAAAGGGAGGGATCCCCAAGACAAACAGCCAAAGGTGATGCTGACTGGGGGCCTCCCCTGCCTTTGGACACAGTCACAGCCAACAGGGTCAAGAATATCAAGGGTTGCGATACCACCAAGGATCTGGAGAGGCGCTAGCGACACATGGTGCCCACCCTGGACTGCAGCAAAAGAGGAAAACCAGGCACTCTGTGCCAAGATCCAACCACTGAAGCAGGAAAAGACAGACCTGCAGGATCGACTGGAGAAAGAGAGGGACAATATAGCTGAGGTGCACGAAGAACCAAAAACAGAGCTAGAGATCCACAAGCCACCCATACAGAGGTTGGTTTCTGCAGAAAGTGATTTACAATCTGCAACGGCCTAAGTGAAGCAGGTTGGCCAATGACAGAGAAATGGAGCAAGAAGTTCTCACCTGCCACCTGCCGTCACTGCTGCACAGAAGGAGACCGAAATGTTCTTCGAACAGCTGAATGATGTGACACTTCAGCTCGAGGAAAAGACCAGAAGCTTCAATGACCTGGAGCAAGTGAATACAGTGTTGCAGGAGAAGCTGGAAGCACTCTGGACACAGAAGAGTAACAGGAAGAACAGAATCTGCAAGTTCCAACAAGTGCTGGAGGAGCGGGAGGTACTGAAGAGACTACTGGACAACCTAAGCTTTATGGTGACCTCAGAAAATCTGGAGAGAGACACCTTCACAGAGAACCTGTGCATTGAGAGTTCCTCATGGAAGGAGGAGGCTTAGTGGCTGACTGACCAGGTGAACCAACTGACAGAGGAAAAGGAGAGAAGGGAGAGGCAGGTGCTGGACCTAGAGAATGAGCTGGGGGAACTGAGAAGGAAGCTAATAGAGCCATCTCAGGCTGAGCGACAGTTGCAGGCCCAGGCCTACCACATGCAGATGGAGTTGAAAAACCTGGAGGAACAAGGTCATATCCAGGTCAAGGAAAACCAGAGGCTCTGTCTCTAGAATGCGGAGCAGTGGGAGCAACTATGGAGACTGGAGGATAAGGCCCACGGTCGGCAAGAGATCCCTGAGACCCCCATGATGCACATGTGTGTGTGACCCATAGCCAGAGGAATAGCTGGCCCTGCTGTGGGATGCTCTCCACAGGGTGATCGGAGAAATGGAGGAGCTCACAAGCATCCTGAACTCAGAGCAGCAGGTGAAGAAACATCTGTGGGAACAGCTAGATCACTTAGAGGAGAAGATAGAAGAATGGAAAGAGGTGTCCAAGAGAGAGAGCCATGTGGCTTGGGAGCTGCAGGAGCAGCAGGAGCAGTCTCTGGCCCAGCTGCAGGAGCTCAGAGCCACCTGTCAGCAGCACATTGCCTCCAATAAGCGGCTGAACTCTGAGAAGGAGGCCCTGTAGCAGCACCTGCAGAAGCAGACCAAGCTGCTGGATCAGCTGAAACAAGTGCAAGGCCAAACCAACTGGGGGGACCAGGTGGAGTGCCCAAAGTGGCAGGAAATGCTCAAGTGCTTGGGAGCCACAAGAGCACAGGAGGAGTGCCTGCAGGACCAGCTGAGCTTCCTGGCTTTCCCTAGGGAAGGGAAAGCCATGAGCCCTGGAGAAGCAAAAGGTGAGGAGGTAACTCCCCGAGACGTGACCAAGCAGAGGCTGGAAACATCCATCAGACTGAGAAGGATTTGGCTCTGCGAGCACTCTCGGAGGCTGAGATCCACAGGGGGAAACCCCTGCTACAGGAGCGGTGGCCCTGCTGCAGGTGACCAGCCCACCCGGCAGCACAGTGCCAGAAAGAGCTGGAGCCACAGGAACCCCGCTCCATGAGCTGCCACCAAAACAGGCGTAGGGATAGGAAGTGGGACACGTGAGCATCCAAGAAAAAAATCTGCTATGTCCATGAACTGCATGATGAGGTGGACTTCCATAGTCCAGCAGATAATCTCTACCATCGATGCACCGAGCTGTTGGCACACAACTGCACTGTCGAGGAGTCCCTCATGGGGTGTAAAGAGCAGACATTCGTCCGGGATGAGCTGTGTTGGGAGAAAGCTGAGCACACGTGCTGGCTCTCCCAGGAGAAGATGGAGAACAGAGAGCTGCAGGAGCTGCTGTCTCTCCTTGCAGGGGAAAGCACGAACAGCAGGCTCCAGCCCCCTGCCATCACCACTGCTTCAAATGCCTCAGACTCTGTGGTGGGCGAAAGGAGGGAGGAGCAGAAAGGTTTTGAACATTTGCAACTTCAAGACACTTTGGAAACTGCCAGAGAAGAGGTCGGAGTTCCCGACCCCGTAGATAACTCCCCCATGGAGCACGTCCTGCAGCAGATGCCCCACACCCAGAGTGGCCTGCAGCTTGTGGGCTTGGGCAAGGAGTGCTCTCTTCCTTTCTTCCATAGACTGATCTGGATGATGACTCTCTATATGACATATTGACTTTCAAAAGCCTAGGCAGCCAACAGAAGTAGATGGCCAGATGGCCTTCTCTCAGGCCTTCATCTGCCACGAGATGGGATGGATAAACTGTCGGTCAGGTAGGGCAAAGGCTGCTAGGTTGCGACCCAAATTCAAAGAACATCTAATGGCACATTGGTGTCCAGGGAAGAGACCCATGTTATGCTTATCACAAACAATAAATTGTTTTGAAAGGTAAGAAAAGCCTCCAAAAAAGCCTGGTCACTGTCCCTGAGCTCTTTTGGTCAAGGCTCGCACTCTACTAGTTGAGCCCCACCTCCCCTTCAAGCTTTTTCTGTATGGAATTGAACCCAGGGTATCAGTCATTCTAGGCAACCATCTACCACTAAGCCACATTCTCAACTAGGATGATTCCTCTCCCCCCCCCAAACCCACATGGACATTCCTCAGATAAATAGGAAGTAGGGGCTAGGATAAATATGAAGCACAAGTCTGGTTCACACGGAAATACTCCTCTGCCCCCTCTTTGATCCACTTAATTGAACTTTCTATTCTAACATTTAGGGATGAGAGAGGGAGAGGTGAGTCCCGAGAGAGGAGTACCATGAGCAGTGGCCCTGTGACCCCACAGCCTAACTCACAGTAGTGGTTTCTAGATTCCGATCTTACCTGATTCAATGTGGAGTCTACACTATCTCTCTACCACTTCAAGACTCAGGATGAAGTAAGGCCCACCCCTGACTTCAGCCCACACACAGGGTAGAAGCTCCTAATCCCAGACTGACTTTCACCTCTGATTTCCCCGAGTTAGGCTGGACCCACAACTCATCAAAATGTTGGCAGTGATGATCTTATGGATGGAATCCAGGAAGAAGGTCTATGGCAAAGAGCAGAAGCAGCATGGTGAGAAGGGTGGAAGGAGTCAGGGTGATTGCTCTGGGATCTTCCTCCTTGGAGCCCTCCCATCAAGCCAGAGCCATGCTGACCCAAAGCATGGAAAAGGCCAGGGTGTGAGATCAAACAAGATTCATTTCAGGGATGCAAAGCTGGTTCAATATACGCAAACCAATAAATATTATTCATCACATCAACAGGAGCAAGAATAAGAACCACATGATTATCTCAATAGATGCAGAAAAAGCAATCGACAAGATCCAACACACCTTTATGATGAAGGTTTTGGAAAAATTAGGAATCCATGGAACATTCCTCAATACAATAAAGGCTGTATATGACAAAACTACAGCCAGCATTATACTTAATGGTAAAAAACTAAAGCCATTTCCTCTTAACTCAGGAACAAGACAAGGATGTCCACACTCTCCACTTCTCTTCAATCTAGTATTAGAATGCCTAGCTACAGCAATAAGACAAGATGCAAACATAAAGGGGATTCAAATAGGGAAAGAAGAAATAAAACCCTCCCTCTTTGCAGATGACATGATCTTGTATTTAAAGAATGCCATAGATTCCACTCCCAAATTACTCAAGCTGATACAAAACTTCGGCAAAGTAGCACGGTATAAAATTAACCCCCCAAAATCAATGGCTTTTCTGTATGCCAACAAATAGAAAAGTGTGTCTGAAATTAGGAAAGCAACTCCATTTGTAATAGCCCCACAAAAAATAAAATACCAAGGAATTAACTTAACCGAAGAAGTGAAGGACTTCTATGATGAAAACTTTAAAATCTTGAAAAATGAAATCAAAACTGAACTTAGAAAATGGCAAAACCTCCCATGCTTCTGGATTGGAAAGATTAACATTGAGAAAATGGCAATACTTCCCAAGGCTATCTACAAATTCAACGCGATACCTATCAAAATTCCAACGTCACTCTTCAAGGAAATAGAAGAGGCAATCCAAAAATTCATATGGAACAATAAAGAATCCGAATAGTAAAAATGCTCCTCAATGGAAAGAACACTGCTGGAGGAATATCAATACCAAATTTCACAGTCTACTATAAAGCCATAGTAATCAAAACAGCTTGGTATTGGCATAAGAACAGACCTCAGGACCAATGGAATAGAATTTAAAACCAAGAAATGAACCTACAGACATATAGCCATCTAATTTTCGATAATGGAGCTAAAAAAATAGAATGGAAGAAAGACAGCCTCTTCAGTAAATGGTGCTGGCAAAATTGGTTAACTACTTGTAGAAAACTAAAGCTAGATCCATATATATCACCCTGCAGCAGAATCAACTCCAAATGGATCAAAGACCTCGGGGTCAAAGCATACACTCTGAAAACATTACAGGATGGAATAGGAGAAACCTTAGGTCTCCTTGGCTCAGGCTGAAATTTTCTTAATAGAGACCGGGAAACACAACAAATCAAAGAAAGGTTGGACAAATAGCATTGCATAAAGTTGCAGAGCTTCTGCATGGCAAAGGACATAGCTAGCAAGATCAATAGAAAGCCCACGGATTGGGAGAAGATCTTCACTAGCCATACAACGGACAAGGGTCTCATATCTAAAATATACTTGGAACTCAAAAAATTAAATCCCCCAACAACAAATCCTCAATGAAACAACTGCCCAATAAATAAGTGGGCTAAAGACTTGAAGAGAAAATTCTCTGAAGAAGAAAGAAGTATGGACAGTAGACACATGAAGAAATCCTCAACCTCCCTAGCCATAAAAGAAATGCAAATCAAAACAACATTGACATACCACCTTACCCCAGTTAGAATGGCTATAATCAAGAACTCTAACAACAACAGATGCTGGAGGTGCTGTCGACAGAAAGGAACCTTACTTCATTGTTGGTGGGAGTGTAAACTTGTTCAACCACTTTGGAAAGCAGTATGGAGGTTCCTGAAAAGACTTCACATAGAACTCCTCTATGATCCAGCAATCCCACTTTTGGGCATTTACCCAAATGTTTACAAACAAGACCACACTAAAGCTACCAGCACAACTATGTTTATCCCAGCATTATTTACCATAGCTAAGATATGGAACCGACCCAGATGCCCCTCAGATAGATGAATGGATCAAGAAAATGTGGTTTATAAACACAATGGAATTCTATGCCTCCATCAGAAAGAATGACATTGCCCCATTTGTTAGGAAATGGAAAGACTTGGAAAAATTATATTAACTGATGTAAGCCAAGCCCAAAGAAACATAGGTCCCATGGTTTCCCTTATTTTCAATACCTAGTATATGTATGAGTCAAGCAGAAAAGGTCAGATAATGTAATGTTAAGAAAATGAACCCTTAGATATGTATTTTAATGTTTTTTTTTATTTCATGCATGTGTTTCTAACGCAATTATAAGATTATTTCTTTGTTGCTTTGTATGTCCCTCCCCCACAGTATAACCCCTGCTTCCACTATATTTGATGTCGTTATAAACTGTGGAGGAGATGGGGAAAAACAAGTCGTTTAAGGATACAGATGGACCTGTTGCAACAATGAGAAGTACAAGTTGTCATGTCGAAAACGAGCTTTACAACATTGGTTGGGGGGGAGGATTGGGTGGGGGGGGGAGGCTGGGAAGGGATGTGAAGGTAAACAAAGGAGGAGGCTGCAATGCTTGATAAGATATATACGCATTATCCTGCCCACGTAATTTTAACCCCTATGTACAATATGTTCTCAAAAATAATAAAATAAAATGAAGAAAAAAAAAAGATGGAGGAGTACAGGACTAAAGGATGTATTCTTTTGTCTTGGAACACTTGAAAATTCCAATTATATTTGGCCCATACCAAACTCAAAGTCAAAGTGTAATGCCTCTCATTGTCGTTGTCCATGAGCACTGTCCCTGAGCTCTTTTTCTCAAGGCTGGCACTCTATCACTTGATCCACAGGGACACTTCTTGTTTTATGATGATTCATTGAGGATTAGAGACTCACACAGTTTCATGCCCCAGATGGCTTGGCACCATGATCCTCCAGATCTTAGCTTCCTGAGTATCTAGGATCTCAGGTATGAGCCACCAGTGCCCAGCGTGTGAGGCCTTTTGAAGACATCTTGGAAAGTCTGTAAAAGGAGCCCCAAAGGGCCTGGATAGACCACGACCCAATCAAGGAGCTGGGATGGGGAAAGGCTGACCTTCTAGCCTTTCTGTTGCCCAAAATTAAAGATGCCACGTGGTGGTGTATGCATCGAACACCTACGTCAACAGCCATCAGGCTTAGTGGGGAAAAGGTAGAGAATACCCAAAGAATGCAGTGTAGAAATCTCTGATTTTGTATGCATGTGTTTTGTGTGTGTGTGTGTGTGTGTGTGTGTGTGTGTGTGTGTGTGTGTGTGTGTGTGTGTGTGTGTGTGTGTGTGTGTGTGAACTCAGGGCCTAGGCTCTATCCCTGAGTTTTCTATTTTTTTTCAATGTATGTCATTTTATTTTTATTTATTTATTTTTATTGTAAAGATGCTATACAGAGGGTTACAGTTACATGAGTGAGGTAATGAGTACATTTCCTCTTGAACATTGTTACCCCCTCCATTGTTTTCCCCCTACCATCCCTTCCCTCCCTACCTTCCCCAAGGTTCTTTTTTTTATTGTGATTAAGTGATTACATAATTTCTGGAATTTCACAGTATTGTGGAATAATGATGCTCATTTAAAGTCACAAGGTCATTCTAACTTTCCTGGAGCAAATTGTCTATCACAGTCTATAACATATAACAGTGTTATTATGTTATACACCATACATGTGATCAGCAGCATGAGGATATTTAGTAGTGGTTCGACCAGATGAGTGGGAGTTCTTTGTTTCTTAAGTCCTGTTGGTTTTGTCGTATCACCTAACATTTTGGATTTAGCATCCACTTATCAGGGAGACCATGTACCGTTTGTCTCTTCGCTCTTGGCTTACCTCGCTCAACATGATTCCTTCTAGCTCCATCCATTTCCCTGCAAATGCCATTATTTTGTCATTTCTAATGGCTGCATAATACTCCATTGTGTATAGATACCACAATTTTTGGATCTATTCATCTGTGTTGGGGCAGCTGGGTTGTTTCCATATCCTAGCTATTGTGAACAGTGCTGCACTAAACATGGAGGTGCACGTGTCCTTGTATATTGGTTCCTGTTGTTCAGGGTAGATTCCTAGAAGTGGTATGACTGGATTGTAAGTGAGGTCAATCTTTAGCTTTCTAAGGACTCTCCAGACTGCTTTCCAAAGTGGTTGTATAAGTGTACATTCCCACCAGCAGTGTATTAGGGTTCCTCTTTCCCTACATCCCCTCCAGCATTTGTTGTTGGCTGATTTGTGGATGTGGTACATTCTGACTGGGGTAAGGTGTTATCTCAGGGTTGTCTTTATTTGCATTTCCTTCACCACCAGGGATGATGAACATTTCCTCATGTGTTTCTTTGCCATTTTTATTTCTTCATTTGAGAAGTCCCTCTTTAGTTCCCTTGCCCATTTAGTAATTGGTTTGTTAGGTTTGGGAGGGATTATTTTCTTGAGTTCCCTGTATATACAGGATGTTAACCCCTTGTCTGATATATTGCTGGTAAATATTTTTTCCCAATTAGTTGGTTGTCTTTCTAGCTTGGGTGCGATAGATTTAGCTGTGCAGAAGCTTTTTATTTTAAGGTAGTCCCATTTGTCGAGTCTCTCTCCAACTTGTTGTGACCCTGGGACTCTGTACAGGAAGTTCCTTCCTGTGCCTATTAGTTCAAGTGTTTCTCCTACTCTGTCTTGCAGTAGTTTCAGAGATTCAGGTTTAATGTTAAGGTCTTTAATCAATTTTGAGTTGATGTTGGTGCATGGTGATAGGCTGGGGTCCACTTTTAGTTTTCTGCATGTGGCCGCCCAGTTTCCCCAGCACCAGTGGTTGAAGAGGCTGTGTTTCTTCCATTGTATGTCTTTGGCTCCTTTGTTGAATATCAGCTGGCTGTAGCCTGTGGATTTATTTCTGGATCTTCTATTCTGTTCCATTGGTCTTCAGGTATGTTTTTGTGCCAGTACCATGCTGTCTTTGTTATTATAGCTCTGTAGTAGAGTTTGAAGTTCGGCATGGATAGCCCTCCCATATTGTCTTTATCCCCCAGAATTGTTTTGGCTATTCTAGGTCTTTTGTTGTTCCATATGAATTATTGGACTGTTTTCTGTATTTCAGTGATGTAGGTCATTGGGATTTTAATAGGAATTGCATTGAATTAGTTTTGGAAGTATTAGCATCTTTACTATATTAAGTCGGCCTATCCAAGAGCATGGGAGGTCTTTCCATTTCCTAGTGTCTTCTGCAATTTCTTTCTTTAACTTTTTATAGTTTTCATTAAATTGTTCTTTTACATATTTGGTTAGGTAAATTCCTAAGTATTTTATTTTTTGGGAGGTTATTGTGTCCCTGAGTTTTCTTGCTCAAGGCTAATGTTCTGCGACCTGAGCCACAGCCCCACTTGCCTTTTGATGGTTAATTGTAAGTAAGAGTCTCAAGGACTTTGGTGGGGGCCCCAGGGAAGGAAGAGAAAACACAACTCTGGTGGGCAACCCCTGCCCCGTGGTGGCCAGATGCGGGATATGCAAACCCATGTCATTGTTTTCTAGACTTCAATTTTGGGAAGTGACCAGGGCCAAGCTGACTTTTATTCACCCTGAGTGCTGATGCCCGAGCAGGTCTGTTCACCCTAGGCAATGAGAGCTCCAGGAGGCCCAGCACCCAGGGGCACAAGGAAAGGAGAGGTCAGTTCCAGGCCGAGCTAAGAGCCTTTGCCCACAGACACCCCAACTTGGCCTTCCCTTCCTGATCACCATAAGACCTGTCAAAGAACAACCCCAAAAGACAAAATTGAAGCTATGGCTCCAAGTTCTAGAGCTCCAAGAGCTCTAGCATTGAACCAAAGAGCTCAGGGAAAAGGACCCCAGTTCAAGACCCCCAGTTGACTCTCCCCCATAAAACACAGGTTGGCTAACGTAAACTAGTAGGATTTTTGAAGTGTTTCTGAAGAATGGTGATACTGAAGAAAACACCCTAATTCTAATGACAGCTGAACTTGTGACATACAGCTATGTGCTGAGTCGTTCACAGGGTGCCGTTTGCTGGGGCTTTTCCACATTGGGGTTTTGTGCTGAGTCCTCAAAAAGGTTCTGTTTGCTGAGTCATCCCAAATGTTTCTATGTGCTGAGTCCATTACATAACGAACTATATGCTGAGTCCTTCAAAATGTGTGGTGTGCTAATTCATCCCAAAGGCTGCTGCTATGTGCTGAGCCCTTGAGAAGAGAGGGATGAGGTGAATTTTTCAAGTACTGTGTGCCAAGTCCTTTACACAGGGTGCTCTGTACTGTCCTTCAAATGGTGCTGTGTGGTGAATCCTTTGTCAGTGTGGTATGTGCCAAGTCCTTCTACAGGGTGGTATGTGCTGAGTACTTCAAAATTGTGCTATGTGCTGAGTCATTTGAAGGGTGCTGTGAACTGTTTTACACAGGGTGCTACATACTCAGCCCTTCAAAGGGGGCTGTGGGTGCTCTTAACACAGGGTGCTATGTACTGAGTCCCTGGGAAAGAGTGCTACACGCTGAGTTTTTCAAAGCATGCCATGTGCTGAGTCCTTTACACTGCGGGCTATGGACTCCTTCCTTCAAAGTGTGCTGTGCTGTGTGCTGAGTATTCTACACAAGATACTATATGCTGAGTCCTTCAAAGGGAGCTGTGTGCTGAATCCTTTTTTTTTAATTTAATTTTATTTTATTTGTGAACATACTGTACAGAGGGGTTACAATTACATGGGCAGGATAATGTATACATTTCTTGCCAAGCATTGCAGCCTCCTCCTTTGTTTACCCTTCACATCCCTTCCCAGCCTCCTCCCTCCCCACCCCAATCCCAATCCTTCCCTCCCCCCCCCCCCGCACCGACGTTGTAAAGCTCATTTTGGACGTGACAACTTGTACTTCTCATTGTTGCAACAGGTCCACCTGTATGTGCTGAATCCTTTACACAGGGTGCTTTATGCTGTTTTTTGAAGTGTGCTGTGTGCTGAGTCATCTCAAAGGGTGCTATGTTCTGAGTCCTTGAGAGGTTGTTATCCCCAAGAGTTACACACACACACACACACACACACACACACACACACACACACACGAGGGTCACTGTGTACCTGGTTGCAGTGTGGAGTGGAAGGAGATGGAGGACAGTCTCCTCCACCAGCGGGGCTAGGGGAGAATCAATTCCCTGGGAAGGGACTGGGGTTGGGGGGGGGAAGTGCTGAGCTGTGGTGAGGCTGCAATTGCCATGGCCTGGAAGCCTTAGGGCCCAATCAGGGCTGGGCTTGTAGGCAAGGGTGGGGGGAGGGTCCTAGCAGAAGAGTGGACACGGCCAAGGGAAGGAGGGGGCAGGGGCTAGGGCTCACTGAGATGGCAGCAGTGCCCAGGGTCATGGGGGAAGCACTGGGGGAGGGGCAGGCACAAGGTGGCACAAGTTGGCCCAGGAGAGGAGTGGGGGCAGAGAGAGAGAGAGGAGAGTAAAGAGCAAGCACACACATAAGGGCAAGCAGTTTCATCATCTGGCGGCCTCCCCAAACATTGCACAAGTCCTGGTGGGGAGCACAGAGCATATGGAGCTGGCACAGCAGGCACACTGCCACGGGCAGCCATGAGGAGGCGTGGTGGCCATGGCAGCCCTGAGACTGACGTCCCGGTATAGTGAGAACGGAGGTGATGGTGGCAGGGTCGGCCTTGGAAGAGGAGGAGGAGCAGAGGCCTCGTGCAGCCCCTCTATGTTTCCACAGATACACCTGCCTCCTCCCAGCAGCATGGAGTGTCAAACATAGCGCTTTCATCTTGGCCCCACATTGTCTCTCACAGTTGCCCAACAGAGATGGCACACCCCTGGCCGGTTTTCAGCCCCGACCCGGTCCCAGCCCTCAGTCCTTGGACTCCAGGCCCACATGCACACAAAGCCACTGCGTACAGCTTCTCCCAGCAGCACAGGTGAGTGGCTGCCAAGGGCCCACAACCTGTGAACCCTCCCGCCCCACTTCTTCCCCCGCTGACATGGACCCATGCCTCTTGCCTCCCCTCTCCCATCCTTCTCTCGCTGGCGTCGCACCCCACAGTCCGCCATGGCCCTGCCACAAATGTGCCCCAGAGGTGCAGGGTGGGGGTGGGTGTCGACCCGGGGATCCCACACCCATCCCTAGTGGCCAGTGTCCCAGGAAACGGGAAGATGCAGGAAAGAGTGAGAAGGGGGCGCCACAGAGCCCCTGGCCTGGAGCAGTGGGAGCAACACAGCTGTGCATCTGCACCCTTCTTCTCCCTGGTGGGAACCTGGTGGCTTTAGTCAGAGGTGGGGAGCAGCACCTCTCCTGCCTTCCTGGGACTTTTCCTTTTTGCTGGGGGTGGTGGGTGTTGGATGGAGAAGATAGGCCCTCCTTGCTGTGTGAGCCCTTGTCTTTTGTGCTCGGTCACCCTTTCCTTTGAGGAGGGTCCCAGAAGAGCCCACTAGGGAGGTGAGGGCATTGGGGGTCAGATAGAAGGTGAATATCTGGGAGGAACACACCCATTCTGACACACATACACTCGGAGTGTTCTCCCCCATCCCAGCTGTCAACAGTCCTCACAGGGTGATCACATTTCCTAGCTCTGCCAGAATTTGCTGGTGCTCCAGGTCCATCTGGTCTCCTAGTCCTCCCCAAGAATCCACCAAGTCACCCAGACTCACCTAGGCTGGAAGTAGGGAGTCCATCCACGTATGTAGCCTTTAGGATCCCATCCATTTCCCCAACACTGACCCCACCCCAGGTCAGACACACCTCTGGGGCACTATGACCCCCTGCTTGTTTTCAGTCCTGGCTCTGAGGAGCCACCAATCTCAGGACAACACCCAGCATCCTGACCTGAGGTTTTGGTGAATGGGGAGTCAAGGCTGGTTGTTCCCAAGGGAAAGGGTCTGGCCCTGGAGAAAGGGAGAGGCAGGGTGGTTCAACATCATTAGAGCGGTGCTTCCTTGGGTCAAGCCCCGGTTCTGACAACGGAATCCCCGTGCTCCAGCTTGCACCTTGTCCCAGAGGAGGAACAAGAAATCTCAGGAGAGGCACTGCTCTGAGTCTGTTTGTGTGTGTGTTTGTGTGTGTGTGTGTGTGTGTGTGTGTTTGTGTGTGTGTGTGTGTGTGTGTGTGTGTGTGCACGCGCAAGAGAGAGAGAGAGGGGGAGAGAGAGAGAGAGAGAGAGAGAGAGAGAGAGAGAGAGAGAGAGAGAGAGAGAGAGAGAGAGAGAGAGAGAGAGAGAGATCATCTTTCCCTTATACAAGTAGACTGTGCTCAGGTGAGTGATCAGTTGGCAAATTGCAGGTACTGCATGGATTAGTCTTCTGTCACAGTCTGGATGTGTGTGTGTTGGGAGAGCAGGGAGATGAGAAAAAATGAAAATATATTTAAGTCATCATGTCTAAAAAGAGCAAAAGCATTTTATTTGTGTGTGTGTGTGTTTGTTGTTCTTTTTTCATCAATGCCAAGTACGAGTCTAGCCATAATTTTTCTTTTCTCCATCATCGTTTCATGGCTCCTTTGGGGGAAGATTTCAGTAGATGTTCCTTTCCACCTATCCCTCTATCCCTATTTCCTGTTTCCCACAGTAGCTGCTGGGCTTGCATGGGTCTCCCCTAAGAGGCTTATGTGAACCGCAGACCAGAGTGGACACCTGTGCTTCTGTCTTCAGCCGGAAGGCTTGTGAGACGAGTGTGACCACAGCCGCACTCTTCCAGCCAGACCATTTGCTCTCATGTGTATAGTTGGAGCTAATTCAAGGATTGGGAATGTGTCTACAAAACATAATTAGGGACTAAGATGTGGGGGAGTAGGGAAGGGGCTGTGAAGCTAGGAGGGACTGGGGAGTGGTGAACGTTGTTACATATTAGATGGTTCACCACGACCGAGCATGAGGGGGCAACCTTACCCAGGGCATTGACGGTGTCCATGGGCATCTGGGCAAGGTGCTTCAGGCCCCCAGTGGTGGCGTGTTCCCTCCTGGGGGAGTGCACCGGTGGGCAGTCTTTCCTGGAGTCCTTCAGACTCCAATCTGTATCACTGTTAGGCCGTTTCCAGCTGGGCAGTGGTAGGCAAGTGTGTTTCCCCTCCTGGAGCTTGCTCGGTATTAGGCCGTGGCAGTTAGCTAAGGCTCTCTGAATGCCAGTTTCTATAACTTGCTGTAGGCTGTCTGGAAGGAAAAGGGGACCACTGACTTTGGAACCCTTTACGTTTGATTGCGACAACTGAAATGACACCTTTTCCAGGGCTTTTTTTTGAAGCTGGAAATTTCCACTAACACCTGGGATTTTGGGTCAAATTAGATAGACCACTTCAGCCACCAAACAAGGACATTCAAAGCAGCACAGGCAGAGTTCCCCAGCCAGATGGTCTCCTGATAGGAATGTCGTGTCTTGACGGCCTTTATGCAGCAGCTGTTGATTCTCCTCTGGCTCTCTCTAGGGTGACCACCACAGCCGAGGATGCCGTGGGGAGCAGAGATTGTGACCTCGCCATCCCTAGCCTGCCAGTTGTGAACAGAGATGATTCCCAGTACCTGCACTGGACTCTGGGAGATTCAAAAACCCGGGACATCTCGAGGATCCTTTCTCTGCAACATGAAACTTGGGGGCTGGATGTGGTAGAACATCCTGGCAGGCCCCGGGGGGAGAAGAGGAGGCCCCTTGAGCCAGGACTTCACCTCACGGCAACCTTGTTCACACTTGAGTAGGGAATTAAGTGCCATAGAGCTGGTCAGTCGTTGGCTAGAGATCTTTGAGAAGATAGGCATCCCAGAGGCCCCAGAATCCAGCGAGTACATCGTGGCTCACATCCTTAGAGCCAAAACAGTTAAGTGCGGTGGCACCAGGAGGGTGGAAAGAGGGAAGAAGGAGAACTGGGAGAGGTACATCAGGTTCCCGCCCCCCCCCCCCCCCCCGCCCAGGATGCTTACCTGTATGGGATGGGACATTTCTGTAGTATTGTCAAAGGCAGATGCTCATTTATTTATCCAACAACAAGTTACAGTGTGCCAGGGTCCAGTGTGTGGGGAAGTTATAGATGATGAAAGGTTCCAGTGATGGTTCCACAGCACATGAAGAAACCTTGGTTTGAGCTGGATGCTGGAGCATCACTCTTGTCATCCTAGCTATTAAGGAGGCTGAGTTAGAAAGATTAAGTCTTAAGGCCAAGGCAGGAAAGACTTTAAGGCTCGCATCTCCAACTCACTACCAAAAAGAAAACGCCAAATAGTCAGGTTCAATAGTGGGGCTATTGTGTGGTCCAAGGACCAGCTTTGAGTCACTGAGCAGGATTCACTCTCTTTTCTATCAGGTGAAACACACCTGTAAAATTTGCAGGCACTCATCCCAGATGTGCTTGTGTGTGAAAATTACTGTCTCTAATGAGGTAATAAGCCCCTGGTTTTATTTTTTCTGAAAAGGATGGGTTTTGATGTTTCCAGTTATACAGGTTACTAGTTGTAAAGGGAAAATATATTAGAAAGGCGGCCTGCCCACCATCTCCTCCATGTTCCTGTCTCAAAGGTAATAATGGTAAAATACCACATTGTACCACCTCAGGCTGGTACAAGTACCCACTTTTGGTATTGGAGGACTTTAGATTAGAGGTACTGATGGCAAAGAATAGGAGAGAGAACACATCAGTGCATCTTCCTCTGAAGGATTCTGTAACCCTGGGGGAGAATAGTTTTTGGATATGACAACTTTAGGCCTATTCTCCCATCCTGAGAAAAGGAGTAAACAGAGGTACATACAGGACACAGATGGAACTATCAGCATACACACACAGACCAAGAACCACAGACACTTAACCCACATGTCCCACACCACTCAATTTTGACCTCTACAGAGATCCCAGTTGACAGAGAGAACATCCCAGATTGCCTCTTGAGGATGCTGCAGATGACCTCTGGAGGATGTCTCATATATCCTCTCTAGGAGGCCCTAGATGACCTCTCATGGAGGTTCCAAATGGCTTTCCAAGGAAGTGTCAGATGACCTCCAAAGGAGTTTCTAGATGTTTTTTCAATGAGGATGAGATTACCTCTTGCGTAGCTCCCAGATGGCCACATATGAACTCCAGAGGAGGTACCAGATAACCCTCTTGAGAGCGCGACAGATGACCTACAGAGAAGGTCCCATATAGCTTCTCTGGGAAGTCCCAGATGATATCTGAAGACAGTCAGATTTTTCATCAAGGTAACCCGAGATGACCTCCCAAAGAAGCTCCACATGACCTCAGGAGGTCGTCCTAAATTGCCGCTTAAGTAATCCCCAATGAATACTTTTGAATAGGTCTCAGGTGGTCTCCTGAGGAAGCCCCAGATGACCTCTGGAGAAAGTCCAAGATGGCCACTGGAGAAGGCCCAAGATGAGCTCGAGGGTAGGTGTCAGATAGCTTCTCAAGGAAGTTGCAGATGCACTCTTGATGAAGTTCCAGATGGCTTCCCAAGGAAGCCCTAAATAACCTCTCAAGGAAGTTCCAGATGGCTTCCCAAGGAAGCCCCATGTGACCTCTCAAGGAGTTCCCAGATGGCTTTCCAAGAAAGCCACAAATGACCTCTAGAGGGGGTCCCCAAATCAGGCTGGCAAGCTTGCCCAGACGTACCCCTAGAGGGACCTATATGATTTTTGTCCATGTTGGCCCTCTGGAGACAAACACTCAAGGCCCTGAAAGCTGACACTCTCACCATGGGGATTTTCCCCTGGGGCCAAGGCCTGATGCCATCCAAACGGATTAATCTCCATGAGGTCTCCAAAAATTCGGACCTCTATTATTCAAGAGAATCCATCGGGACACATTTAATATAATAAATGTTCTCCAAACCACCAACCCCCAAAATTATGATATCCAAAGCTCCAAACATCAAAGGGCAAGCCTTTTTTCCCTTTCCCTTTGTCTCTCCTTCGCTACAGAGCTATACTTCCTTTGAAGTCTTTCCCATTTTCTCTTCTACCAGTTCCTTCTTCTCTTCAGGCCTCTCTACTCTCCACAGGCCTGAACTGCTTTGCCTGGGTCGTCAGTTGCCACCCTTCACCTCCTGCTCTCCCTCAACTTCCTCTCCTCCCAGGTCTTTCCCCTTCTGCTATCACACCACTTCCTTCCTTCCAGGACTTTTCAATTTTTATCTCCCCTTCTATTTCTCTGAACAAGCAGCATATATTAAGTCTGTACCCCTTCTCCATTCCAACTGCTAAAAGTTTTCAACTGTCACATCCCAAACTCCCCACAGCTCAATCACTTCTTAACAGCTCAACACTTGGTGATTAATGTATCAGCCCCTCCCACAGAATACCCTGTCCTTTCAAGCTGGCCAGGAGATGGGACCACGCTGATTATCAGACCCTATAGATTACTGGGGCCCTGATGATTATTACAGTATCCTCCTTGTGAACTAGTAGCAATTGAAATTGGAAATTTGATTGTGATATTACAAACTCATTGTGACATAACAAACCCATTTTGACATCATCATTAGCACGACATCACAAACCCATTGTGACAATATTGTCATTGTGACATCATGATTTCATTGTGATATCTCAAATCTATTATGACCTCTTAGATCCTTTGAAAACTCACATGCCCTTTTCAACATTACAGTCCCTTTGTGTCCCCATATCCTTGTTGTTAAGTAATGACAATTGAGATCAGACATGCCATTATAACATCAAAAATTGTTTGTGACATCCTCAACAGTGTAACATCACATTTTCATTATGAGAGCATCAGCTCATTGTGACATCACCAAACTCAGTGACATAATCGTATTATAACAACAATTGTCATTGTGACATCATAACCACATTGTGAATGCTTATTCTGTGATTTCATAGTATTTCAAATGTGGCATGAGAGTTGATATCAGAAACACATTTTTGTGCCTACATAACCATTTTGACATCATAATCACGTTGTGACATCACAGTGCCATTGTGATATAACTAATACCATGTGACATCACAAACCTCTCCTATCCTCATAACTTCTGTGAAATGCTGACATTGTGATATCTTAGAATTTTTTGCCCTCATAATTTGTTTCCACCCTCATATTTCATGTGTGACATGAGATACCAGAAATCCACTGTGACATCATGACCATTGTGACATCAAACTGACAGATGTCATGAACATCGTGTCACATTGTGAAATCACAAAAAGTTTTGATGTCACAATTAGTTGGTGATGCCATACAGGTAAGGGGTCACATTAGGTCTATGATGTCACAATTGGTTGGTGATATCCAAATGGCATAAAATTTCTCAGTTGTCATGAAATCACAGAGAATATGAGCTCACAAAGGGACTGTGGTATCTCCAAAGGCATGTGTTGTCACAAATATGATGAAGTCCTAGGAGGATTGTGATGTCATAGTGTGACACAATGGTCATGATATCTCTCAGTATGATGTCACAATGGTCATGATGTCACAGTGGATTTCTGATATCACATATCATAACTGAAATATTATGTTTGAAAACAGATTACGAGCTCATAAAGGGCCTAAGACATCACAGTTGTAGCACGTCACAAGACTAATGAGGACAGGGCATGTTTGTGATGTCACAGTGTGTTAGTGATATCACCATGGCACTGTGATGTCACAAAGTGATTGTGATGCCATATATCTATGAGATCACAATGATTTTCTGATATCATCCCACATGCCACATTTAAAATAGAATGAAATAAGAGAATAGGCATTTACAATGTGTCTATAACATCACAATGACAGTATAATGTCATAATGATATGAGGTCATTGTAAATTGGTGATGTTGCAAGGAGGTGATGCTGTCATAATGAATATGTGTTGTCACACTGGTGATGGTGTCACAGTTACAGTGGCATATATGAATTCAATTGTGATGGGTTCAAATTGAGGATATGGGTACACAAAGGGACTGTGATGTCACAAATGCCTTATGTGTTTTCAAAGGTACTTAGGGGTCATGATAGCTTTATGATTCACAGTTGTGATGAGGTCACAATGGGTTTTTGATGATATAATGATTTTGTAATATCTCAAACACATGTCAAATTTGAATTGCTACTATTTCACAATGTGCATACAAGTTCACAGTAGGAGCGTGAAGTCCTAAGGGACATGAATCTTTTTAAATGTTATGAGGTCATATTAGGTTTTTGAAAACACAGTGGGACAGTGATATCACCATGGCAATGTCAACTCACTACATCATGTCAGAATATTGTTTTTGTGTCACAAATAGTTGATGCCACATTGGTGATGAAGACACAAAAGATTGGTGATGTCACAATGTGCTGGCCATGTCACAATGACATGATGGTTCTCAATTGTCTTTAACTTACAATGAGTATATGAGTTCACAAAGGGACTGTGGTTTCTCCAAAAGTTTGTGTTGTCACATATTGAAATCCTAAAAGATTTGTGATGTCAGAATTTGACACAATGGTTATGACATCTGGCAGTGTGGTGTCACCATGATCATGATGTCACTGGGAATTTGTGATATCAAATGTCATATGTGAAATCTAATGAGGTCACCAACAGATTATGAGGAAAAAAAGGCATGTCACAAAAGTTATGATGACAGGATAGGTTTGTGATGTCACAGTCTGTTAGTGATATCACAATGGCAATGTGATGTGCAAAGGGGTTTTGATGTCACAATGATTATGAGTTCATGATTTGTTTATGATATCCACCTATATGCCACATTTGAAGTCGAATGAAATCACAGAAAAGGCATTCATAATGTATCGATGATATCACAATGACAATGTGAAATTATAATTTTATCATATTTTAGTTTGTGATTTCACAATGAGCAGATGGTATCACAACGACAATGTGATGTCACAGTTGTGATGACCTCACAAACTTTTTGATGTTAAAATGTCATGTCTGATTCTCAATTATCAATATTTCACAGTGGGCTTTGGGTACACAAAGGCACTGTTATGTCACAAAGATATGTATTTTTTCAAAGGTTATAAGAGGTCATAATGGATTTGGGATGTAACAATGTGATCCTGGTGTCAAACAGCAATGTGATGTCACAATGGGTTCATGATGTCACAGTGGTTTTGAGGTCACAATGGGTTGGTTAGGTCATGTGTTTGTAATATCACAATTATTTGTCCAATTTCAATTGCTATTAGTTCCCCATGAGGACACTGTAATAACCAGCAGTACCCCTATAATCCACGGGAACAGATAATCATCATGACCTCCTGGTCTGGACCACCAGAGAGGGAGGTGGATGCCGCTGGAGTGGGCAGGACATGCTGCTGAAGAGATAGGATGTTAAGCCACACATGGTTAGCTGCCAAGAAGTTATTGGGCATGGACATTTGGGAAGTGATGATTGAAAACTGTAATGCAGGAAACATATTTTAGTGGGGGCAGGGTACAGCCTATATGTAGGTTGCATGTTCAGAGCAACAGAAGGGGGAAGAAAAAGGGGAAAGGCCTGGAAGGAAAGAAGTGATGAGACTGCAAGTGGGTAAAGACCTGGGAGGAGAAGAAATTGAAGGAGAGCAGGAGGTGAAAGACAGCAACTGGCCACTTGGACAGGGCAGGGAAGGCCTGTCAAGAGTACAGCAACCTGAAGAGAAGAAGGGAATGGTGGAAGGAAAAAATGAAAAGACCTGAAAGGTAGGACAGGTCTGTAGAGAAGGAGGATGAAAAGAAATGAAAAAGCCTTGTCCTTTGAAGTGTGGAGCTTTGGAGATTATTATTTTGGGGGTTGGTTGTTTGAAGACCACTTAACAAATGGCTGGACTGCTCTTTGGAGGTATGAGGGTTCATAGTTGAGGCTGCAATTAGCTCTGGGGCTCCAGCCCAGGTCAAGGTAGTCGCTTGTTACAAAATTTTTGAAGACAAGACAGGTTTGTGATGTTACATTGCATTAATGACATCACAATATCAATATGAGGTCACAAAGGGATTGCAATGTCGCAATGGGGATGTCGTCACAATGGGTTTCTGATATCAACCAATATGCCACATTTGAGATAGAATGAAATCACAGAATAGGCAATCATATTGTCTATATGACCTCACAATGTAAATATGATGTCATAATGCTATGATGTCATTGTCATTTTGGGATGTCACAATGGGCTGATCGTATCCTAACAACAATGTGATCTCACTCTGTAGATGATGTCACAAAGCGTTTGTAATGGTACAATGGCATGTCTGATGTCAATTGTCCTTTGTTCACAATGAGAATATAGTTACCCAAAGGGACTGTGTTGTTACAAACACCATGTGCTTTTTCAAAAGTGCTAAGAGATCACAACAGGTTTGGGATATCACAAGGTGATCGTGACATCACTGTGGCAATGTGATGTCACAATGGGTTTGTGATGTCACAGTGGTGATAAGGTCACACTTGGATAGTGATGTCACAATGAAATTGTAATATCACCACTACATGTCCAATTTTATTCTACTAGATCACAATGAAGATACAAATTAACATAAGGAGCTAGAAGTCAGAAAGGCCATAAATTTTGAAAAATATTATGAGGACATAATAGGTTGGTGAAAATGCAATGGGACAGAGATATCCCATTGGCAAGGTGATGTTACCATTAAATGAGATAGTATTGTTTTGAAGTCAGAAATGGTGATCCATACATGTGATGCGGTCACATAGGTTTGTGATTTCACAATGGGATGGTGATCTCACAATCTCATGCCAGATCTCTAATTGACAATGAATATATAAGTTCATAAGGGATAATGATGTATCCAAAGGCATATGTTGGCAAACATGTAATGGGTCTTAACAGGTTTGTGATGTCACAATATGACTCAGTGGTCATGACATCTGGCAGTGTGATGTCACAGTGGATTTCTAATATCACATGTCATACCTGAAGTATGAGTTAAACAATTTATGAACTCAGTGATGCCGAAGAGATCACACTGGCAGCATGTCAAAAAATTTATGAGAATAGGACAGTTTTGTGATGTAACAATGGGTTAGTGATATCATAATGGCAATGTGGTGTCATCAAGGTATTCTGATGTCAGAATAATTATGTGGTCACAATACATTTCTGATATCAACCTACCTGCCACATTTGAAATAGAATGTAATCACAGAATAGGCATTACAATGTATCTGTGACATCACAATAACCATGTGATGTCATAATGCTATGATGTCATTGTTTTATGATGTCACAATTGGCTGATGTTGTCATAATGACAATGTGATGTTACACTGGTAATGATGTCACTAAGTTTTTGCGATGTTAAAATGGCATGTATGAATTCAATTGTCATTAGCTCAAAATGAGGGTATGGGTACACAAATGACCTGTGATATCACAAAGGCCATGCTTTCTTTCAAAGCTTCTGAGGTTATAATAGGTTTGGGTTGTCACAATTTGATCATGGTGGCACAATGGCAATGTGATATCACAATGAGTTTGTGATGTCACCGCAGTGATGAGGTCACAATGGGTTAGTGATGTCTCATCAAGTTTGTAATATAACAACGACATATACAATTTCAATTTCTTCTAATTCACTATGAGGATACTGTGGAGCCAGAATTATCTGTGGGAGCCATTAATCTTTGTAAATTCTTGGCCTGGCCCACCGGAGAGTGTGGGGAAATCCACCAAAGGTGGAGATGTCAAGCCTCACATGGTGAGCTGTGAAGAAGTGATTGAAGGGCTGGGAAGGTGGCTCAGTGGTAGAGTGCTTGCCTTGCAAGCCAGAGGCCCTGGGTTCGATTCCTCAGCACCAAATAAGCAAAAAGCAAAAAGCCGGAAGTGGCGCTGTGGCTCAAGTGGTAGAGCGCTAGCCTTGAGCTGAAGAGCTGAGGGACAGCACCCAGGGCCATAGTTCAGGCCTCATGACCGGATCCAAATAAAAAAGAAATGATTGAACATTGGGCAGTTTGGGAAGTGACGGTTGAAAACTGTTAGGCAGAAGACCCGTTGGAGTGAGGAGGGGTACCACCTATATAAGTTGCATTTTCAGAGCACTGGAAGAGGAGATAAAAATGAGAGCTACCCGGATGGAAGAAAGTGGTAAGACAGCAGGAAGGGGAAAACCTGAGAAGAGAGGAAGCAGAAAAGTGGTCATTAGGGCAGAGTAGTGCAGGCCTATGGAGACTGGAGAGGCCTGAAGAGAAGAAGAAAGTGGTGGAAGGGAAAAAGAGAAAGACCAGAAAGGAATGACAGGTCTGTAGTGAAGAAGGGAGTAATGGAAAAGTTAAAAGCCTTGCCCACTGAGGTTTGGAGCTTTGGAGATCATAAATTTTTGGCTGGTGGTTTGCAGACCAATTAAGATAGGGCGGGGCTGCCCATTGGAGGTCTGAGGTTTGATGGTCAAGGCTGCTCTTGGACCTGGTTATCCAGTCCAGGATAAGGTAATCACAGTCTCTTTTCTAGTGTAAATTGGTTTATTATATTAAATGTGACTCAATGGTTTGTCTCCTTGCGTTAGAGGTAATAAGTTCACGAGTTCACAGAAAGAGCTTGAAGTCTCAAAGTCCGTGAATCTTTTAAGATGTGATGTGGCCATAATAGGTTTGTAAAAACACAATGGGACAGTGAAATAACAATGCCCATACCACAATATCATGTCAAAATAATGCTTTGATACCACAATTAGTTGTTAATACCATTCTCGTGATGAGGTCACAATAAGTTTGTGATGTCACAATAGGTTCATGATGTCAGAGTGGCATGGGATATCTCAATTGTCATTAATTGACAATGAATATATGAGTTCAAAAAGGGACTGTAATGTCTCCAAAGGCATGTGTTGTCACAAATGTGATGCCGTTCTAACAGCTTTGTGATGTCACAATATGACACAATGGTCATGACATCTGGCAGTATGATATCATAAAGGATTTCTGATATCACATGTCATACCAGAAATATGAGATTGAAAACAGATTATGAGCTCACAAAGCCCTACTATATGATGATGGCAGCATGTCACATAACTTACAAGGACAGGACTGGTTGTGACGGCACAGCAGGTTAATGATATCACAATGGCAATGTGATGTCACAAAGGATTGTGATATCACAATGGTTATATGGTCAAAATGGGTTTCTGAAACAGAGTGAATTCACACAATAGGCCTTCACACTGTTAAGTCATAACAATGTCACTGTGATTTATAATGCTATGATGTCATTGTTGTTTGGTGATGTCACAATGAGCTGATGGTGTCATAATGACAATTTGATGGCACTGTTGATTTATGATGTTACAATGGTTATGAGGTCACATTATGTTTCTGATCTCAACACACATGTCAATTTTGAAATAGAATGAAAAAGCCAGGTGCCTGTGGCTCATGCCTGTAAACCTAGCTACTCAGGAGTCTAAGAGGTGAGGATCGCAGTTCAAAGCCAGCTCAGGCAGGAAAGTCTATGAGACTCTTATCTCCAATGAAAACCAGTAGAAAACCAGAAGTGGCTCTGTGGCTCAAGCGATAGAGTGCTCGCCTTGAGCTGAAGAACAGGGACAGCACCCAAGCCCAGAGTTCAAGAACCACGACCGAAAAAATAAAAGATTAAAAACAGGCATTCATAATCTTTTTATAACATCACAATGGCAATGTGATCTCATAATGCTATTTTGTTATTGTAGATTTGTGATGTCAAAAGTAGTTGATGCTGCCATAATGACAATACTATGTCACACTGATGATGTCACAAAGGGTTCGTGATGTTACAATGGCATGTTTGATATCAATTGTCAGTTCATAATGAGGGGATAGTTACACAAAGGGACTGTGATGTCACAAAGGCCATGTGTTTTTTCAAAGGTGCTAAGAGGTCCTAATAGGTTTGGGATGTCACAATGTGATAGTGATGTCAAATGGCAATGAAAGCTCACAATGGGTTTGTGATGTCACATTGGTGATGAAATTAAATGTTTGTGAAGTCATGTCTCATAATCACATGTCCAATTTCAGTTGCTACTATTTCACAATGAGGATATGAGCTCACAGAAGAAGACTGAAGTATAAAAGGCTATGAATTTTCTAAAATGCTATCAAGACACAGTAGGTTTTCGAAAACACAGTGGAACAGTGACATCACAATGGCAATATAATGTTGCAATATGATGACTTAATAATGTCTTGATATCACAATTGGTGATGCAACACGTGATGAGTTTACAATAGGTGTGTGATGTCACCAGGGGTTCGTGATATCAAAATGACACATGTGATTTCAATCGTCATTAACCCACAATGAGTATATAAGCTCACAAAGGGACTGTGATGTCTCCAAAGGCATGCATTGTCACAAAAGTGATGAAGTCCTAACAGGTGTGTGTTGTCAGAATGTGACAAAATGCTCATAACATCTATCAGTGTGATGTCACCATGATCAAGATGTCACACTGGATTCGGAAATCATATTTCATACCTGGATTGGTTATGAGAGGATTGGAATTCCACATTGGGTTAGTGATATCACTATGGAAATATGCGGTCATGAAGGGATTGTGCTACCACAATGGCTATGAGATCACAATGTGTTTCTACTATAATAGGTTTGTGCTGTCACAATTGGTTGGAAATGTCACAATGGCATGCAGGATCTCAAATGTCATTAATTTGCAATGAAGATATGAGTTCACAAAGGGACTGTGTTGTCTCCAAAGTCATGTGTTGGCACAAATGTGATGAAGCCCTAACAAATTTGTGAGTTCACAATGTAACACCATGGTCTTGATGTCTATCAATGTGATGTCACAATGTTCATGTCAGAGTCAATTTCTGATATCATATTTCATACCTGGATTATTATGAGTTTGAAAACAGATTATAAGCTTACTAAAGACCTAAAATATCCTAATGGCAGCATATCGCACAAGTTATGACTAAAATCTCATGGTCTTTGCAGCTTTTCTTTCTTTGAAATTGTATCCTCGTGAACTAGTAGAAATTCAAATTGGACATGTCATTGTGATATTACAAACATAGTGACATCACAAACTCATTGTGACTTTATCACCACTGTGACATCACAAAACCATTGTGATATCACATTGCTGTTGTGCCTTCACAATCACATTGTGACATCACAAAGCTATTGTGAACTCTTGAGATGTACAAGTCGTTATGTCGAAAACGAACTTTTCAACTTTCGTGTGAGGGGGGAGGGGGAGTGGGGAGGATTGGGTGGGGGGGCAGGGGGAAGATGGGAAAGAGAAATAAAGGAGGAGGCTACAATGCTTGATAAGAAATGTACTCATTATCTTGACCATGTAATTTTAACCCCTCTGTACAGAATTTTTCACAATAAAAAAAAAACATGAAAATAGGAAAAAAAAATGACCTCTGTGGCATCACAGACCCTTTGTGTACTCATATCTTCATAGTGAAGTAATGACAATTCTTATCACTCGTAGCATTGTATCATTACAAATACTTTGTGCAATAATTATGACTGTGAAATCACATTGTTATCATGACACCACCATTCATTGTGACATCACCAAACCCCAATGACACATACCATATTTTTATTTTTTTCTTCTGTGAGTTTTTTTATTCTAAATACAGTGTACAGAAGGATTACAGTTACATGAGCTAGGTAATGATTACATATACTGTCAAACATTGCTTCCTTGACATCACATTGTCATTTTCATGTCATAGAACCATTTTGAATGCCTATTCTTTGATTTCATTCTATCTCTGCGTTATCAGGAAACCATTGTGAACTCATAACCTTTGTGACATCTAAATCTCTTTGTTACAGCACATTGCCTTTGTTATATCACTAACTCAGTGTGACATCAAATACCTCTCCTGTTCTCATAATTTTGTGACATGTCATTGTGATATATTAGTGAGTTCGACCTCGTATTTCAGATATGACATGAGATATCTAAAATCCAGTGTAACATCATGATATCACACCGCTGGACATCATAACCATTGTGTCACTTTGTGACATCTCAGACCTGTTAGTTCTTCACCTTTGCTGACATCAGAATCCTTTCCCAAACTCATATACTCATGGTGTGTTAAGGACAATTGAGATCCCACATGCCATTGTGCCATCACCAACCCCTGGGGACATCTCAAATCTATTGCGATTTCCTCATCAATATTGCGTCACCAATTGTGACATCAAAACATTCTTATAACATGATGGTGAGATATCACATTGTCATTGTGAAATCACTGTCCCATTGGGTTTTCACACAGGATGACCACATACTATGGAGCTTCTTCTATCACCTGGTATCCTCATATTGAATTATGAGTCATTGAAATTTGATATATCATTCTGATATTACAAACAAACTGTGACATCGCAAAACCATTGTGACCTCATCACCACTGTGACATCAAAAACCCAATGGCATATCTCATTTCCATTGTGACATTATGGATCACATTGTGCCATCCCAAACCTATTATGATCTCTTACCACCTTTGAAAACACACATGGCCTCTGAGACATCACAGAACCTTTTTGTATCCATATCCTCTTGGGGAACTAATGAAAATTGACATCAGATATACCATTGAAACATAACAAATCCTTTCTGACATAATCATAATTGTGACATCATGTTGCCATTATGACACCATCAGCTAATTTTGACATGTAAAACTACAATGACATCATAGCATTGTAACATCACATTGTCATTCTCATGTCATAGACACGTTGTGTTTGCCTATTATGTTATTTGATTCTATTTCTAATGTGGCATGTCAGTTGATACCAGAAATCCATGGTGAGTTCATGACCATTGTGATATCACGATGCCTTACTAGCATCACATTGCCAGTGTGATGTCACATTGCCAAATTTATGTCAAAAAGGGATTTTGATGTGACAATGGTTATGACATCACCATGAGTTTCTGATATCAACCTACATACCACATTTCAAATACAATGAAATCACAGATTTGGCATTCATAATGTGACAATGATTTCACAATGACAATGGCAAATGCTATACTGTCATTATTTTGTGATGCCACCATAAGCTAAAAATGTCATAACAACACTGGTTATGTCACACAGGGTTTATTATCTTACAATAGTTATGAGGTCACAATGTGTTTCTGATATCAACTGAAAGGCCACATTTAAAATAGAATGAAATCACAAGATATACATTCACAATGTGTCTATGTCAGCAAAATGGCAATGTGATGTCATAATGCTATGATGTCACTATAGCTTGGTGATGTCACAATGAGCTGATGGTGTCATAATGACAGTCTGATGTCACACTGGTTATGATGTCACAATGGCATGTCAGATCTTAATTGCCATTAGTTTATAGTGAGGATATGAGGATGAAGTCACAATGACATAAACAAATGAACTGTGATAAAACAAAGGCCATGTGTTTTTGTCAAAAGTGCTAAGTTTCCTAACAGGTTCTGGTTGTCAAAGTGTTCATGATATAAAAATGGGTTAGTGATGTCAAAACTAGTTTGCAATATCACATCTTATTTCAATTTTCAATTGCTACAAGTTCACAATGATACAAGTTCATGGAAGGAGCTTGATGTCTCAAAGGCCATAATTTTCTAAGATGTGATGAGATCATAATAGGTTTGTGAAAGCATGAGAGTTCAGTAATATCACAATTGCAATATGCTGTCAAATTATAATGTCATAAGAGTGTTGTAATATCACAATTAGTTGGTGATGTCATAATAGTGATGAGTTCAAAGTAGTTTTGTGATGTCGCAGTAGTTTGGTGATGTGAAAATGGCATTCCAGACCTCAATTGTCATTAACTCATAATGAGTACATGAGTTTAGAATGGGATTTTGAGGATTCCAAAGTCATTTGTTGGCACAAATGTGATGAAGTCAGAACAGATTTGTGACAATGTGACACAATGGTCATTACATCTAGCAGTGTGATGTCACAATATTCATAATTTCACAGTATATTTATAATATTTAATGTCATACCTGAAATAATATGAGGTCGAAAATAGATTGAGCTCTCAATGGGCCTAACACAGTGGCAACATTTCACAAAACTTAGGAAAGGACATGTTTGAGTTGTCACGGTTGTTTAGAGATATAACAATGGCAATATTATATCACAAAAGAATTGTCAAGTCACAATTGTTATGAAGTCAAAATGTGTTTTTGATATGAACCCACATTTGAAATACAACGCAATCACATAATAAGTCTTCATAATGTATATATGTTGTCACAATGACAATGTGGTGTCATAGTGGTATGATGTCATTACAGATTTTTGATGTCACAATGACCTGATGTCATAATGACAATGTGATGTCACATCAATGATTATATTGTAAATGCTTTGTGATATCACAATGGCATATCTGATCTCAATTGATATTTCACAATGAGGATATGGATACACAAAGGGACTGTGATGTCACAAAGGCCATGTGTTTTTTCAAAGGTGCTAAAGATGTCATAAAGGGTTTGGGAGGCATCAAGGTGATTGTAATGTCACAATAGCAATGTGATATCACAATGGCTTTGTGATGGCACATTGGTGATGAGGTCACAATGGACAGGTCAGGTTTGTGATGTCAGAACAGGTTAATGATATCACAATGGCACTGTGATGTCACAAAGAGATTTTCATGTCACAATGACTGAGGTCACAATGGATTTCTGATATCCACCAATATTGCTAGCTTGTAATAGAATGAAATCACAGAATAGGAATTCGCAATATGTCTATAATGTCACTATAACATATAATGTCATAATATTATGATATTTAAGTTTAGTGATGTCAAAATGGCCTGTCTAATCTTATTGGTAATTAAATTACCATGAGGATCCCAAAAGTTGCTATTTGCTGGCTCTTTCAAAAGGCACATTGTGCTGAATCCATTACACAGGGTCCCTTGTGGTTTTTTTTAAAGTGTGCTGTGTGCTGTCATCCCAAAAGATTCAATGTTCTGAGTCCTTGAGAGGATAATCACACACACACACACACACACACACACACACACACACACACACACAAAAGGACCATTACCTTGCACCTGCTTGGTGTGTGGGGTGGATGGAGAAGAGTCTCCCCCAGTGGTTGAGGGGAATCTTCAGTTCCCCCAGGCAGCTTCTGGGGATGGGGGGAAACCCTGAGCTGAAGTGAGGCTGCTTCTGCCATAGCCTGGTAGCCTTAGGGCAGAGTCAGGGCAGCACAAACCCAGGGGCGGGGGCATGGCCGAGGTGGGGAGGGGGTGTGACTGAGGGGAGGACAGGGTGTGGCTGAAGCGGCACATAGTTGCTGCAGCCAGGGGCACATGGGAGCTGGCATACTTGCGCAGCAGGGGCTGGGCAGCCTGGGTGAGAAGTGGGGGCAGAGAGAGAACAGAGAAGAGCAGGCACATGCACCAGGGGTGGCAGCATCATGACTGGCCTTAACTGCTGTAGGAGCAGAGGTCTGGGCCAGGAGCACAGAGGACACAAAGCTAGCACAGCAGGCACATACTTCTCACAGCCCCAGGGAGGCTCAGAGGCCAGGTAGGCCCTGAGTCCAAGGTCCCTGCACCAGGAGCTCAGCTGTGGAGGGGGCGAGCTCAGCCCTGCCACTTGCCCGCCCCTGCCCCGGCCCCTTCTCCTGCCCTCCCCATGGCACCGCGTTTGAAACAGGTTGCTGCCAGCTTGGGCCCATAGCACCTCTTGGAGTCATCCAGCAATGGTGCACCCCTGGCCTCCTTGCTGCCCTGACCGGGTCTCGGTCCCCAGTGGAAGCCCCACGGGTCTGCACCTCACGACCTCCCACTAGCCCCCACCCCCCCACAGACTCAGACCCCTGACTCCTGCCTCCCTTCTTGTGTCCCAAACGCCCCTCCCCAGCACCAGACAGGCCAGCCCTGACTCTGCCACAAATGCGCCCCAGGAGTGGTGGAGTGGGGGAGTGGATGTTGATCCTGGGATCCTACCCCCATCCCTAGCGGCCAGTGTCCCAGGAAACAGGAAGATGCAGGGATGGGTGAAGAGGAGGCACCACTTAGCCCCTTGCCTAGAGCAGTGGGAGCCAAAGAGCTATGCATCTGCACCCTTCCTCTCCTTTGGGGGAACCTGGTGGCTTTACTCAGAGGTGGGGAGCAGCACCTCCACACCTGCCTTCTTGGGATTTTTCCTTTTTTCTGGGGGTGGGGAGTGTTGGATGCAGAAGATAGCCCCCCCTTCTGTGTGACCCCTTGTCTTTTGTGCTCGGTCACACTTTCCCCCGAGGAGAGTCCCAGAAGAGCCCACTAGGGAGGTGGGGGCACTAGGGGTCAGATAGAAGGTGAATGTCTGGGAAAAACACGCCCCTCAAACACACATATACTCTGCCTGTCCCCCTCCACTCCAGCTGTCAACATCTCTCCCAGGGTGATCACATTTCCCAGCTCTGCCACCATCTGCTGGTGCTCTAGGTCCATCTGGTTTCCTCATCCTCCCCAAGAATCCACCAAGTCACCCAGAAGCATTTAGGCTGGAAGTAGAAAGTTCATCCATGTATGTAGCCTTTAGGACCCATCCATTTCCCCAACCCTGCACCTACCCCGGGTCAGGCACTTCTCTGGGGGCACCATGACCTCCTGCTTATTTTCAGTCCAGGCTCTGAAGAGCCACCTGTCTTAGGACACCTTTACCCAGAGTCCTGGCCTAGGGTTCTGGTGAAGGGGGAGTCAAGGCTGGTTATTCCCAAGGGAAAGTGTCTGGCCCTGGAGATAGGGAGAGGCAGGGTGGTTCAGCATTATTAAAGCGGTGCTTCCTTGGGTTGAGTCCCTGGTTCTGACAAGGAAACTTTCGTGCTCCAGCTTGTACATTGTCCCAAATAAGGAACCAACAAACTCAGGAGAGGCACTACTCTGAGTCTATGTATATGTGTGTGTGTGCATGAAAGAGAGAGAGAGAGAGAGAGAGAGAGAGAGAGAGAGAGAGAGAGAGAGAGAGAGACAGAGACAGAGACAGAGAGAGAGAGAGAGAGAGAGAGAGAGAGAGAGAGAGAGAGAGAGAGAGAGAGAGAGAGAGAGAGAGAGAGAGAGAGCCTGACTGTGCTCAGGTGAGTGATCAGTTGGCAAATTGCAGGTGCTGCATGGATGAGTCTACAGTCACTGTTCTGGATTTGTGTGTGTGAGTGTGTGTATTTGTTGTTCTTTTTTCAATGCCAAGTGTGAGACCAGCCATAATTTTTGTTTTCACCTTCACTGTTTCATGGCTCCTTTGCGGAAGATTTCAGTAGATGTTGTTTCCACCTCTCTCTTCCCTCTTTTCTATAGCCCACAGTAGCTGCTGGGCCTGCGTGGGTCTCCCCTAGGAGGCCTGTGTGACCCTCAGACCAAAGTGGACACCTTCTGTCTTAAGCCTAAAGGCTTGTGAGATGAGTGTGACCACAGCTGCACTCCTCCAGCCAGACAGTCTGCTCTCGTTTGTATAGTTGGAGCTAATTCAAGGGTTGGGAATGTGTCTGCCAAATGTAATTAGGGAATGAGATGGAGGGGGGCAGTAGGGCAGGGGCTGTGAAGCTAGGAGGGTCTGGGAAATGGTGAAGGGTGTGACATTGCAGATGGTTCACCATCTGCAATGAGGATGAGAGGCAACATTACCCAGGGCATTGATGGTGACCATGGGCATCTGGGCAGGGGGCTCTGGGACCCCACTGGTGGTGTGGATTTCCTCCCGGGGGAGTGCACTGGTGGGAAGTCCTCCCTGGAGTCCTGCAGACTCTAATGTGTGTCCTGCCTGTGCTGTTTCCAGCTGGGCAGTGGTAGGCAAGTACATTTCCCCTTGCTGGAGCCTGCTTGGTATCAGGCCATGGCAGTTAGCTAGGGCTTGCTGAATGCGTTTCTGTAAACTGCTGTGGGCAGTTTGATTGGGACAACTGAAATGTCACCTTTTCCAGGGTTTTTTTCTTGAAGCTGGCAATTTCCACTAACGCCTGGGATTATGGGTCAAATTAGACAGACCGTTTCAGCCAACAATCAATGACATTCAAAGTATCACAAGCAAAGTTCCCAAGCCAGATGGTCTCCTGCTATGAACGTCGTGCCTAGATTGCTTTTATGCAGCTGCTGTTGATTCTCCTCTGACTCTCTCTAGTGTGACCCCCAGAGTTGAGTGAAGGTTAAAGTACTTGAGGCAGTGACCATTTGTTGCTTGTTTCAGAGCACAGCAACACGTGGTGCTAAAGCACCTAGTTATGTGCCTTCATAAGACCTGTAAATACTTAGCTCGGGGCTCTCCTCCTGGGCTCCACTGTGTCAGAGTGTAGGACAAGGCCTGAGCTGCAGCCCGTTTAAATAAAACAGCTGTAGAGTCTGACTCTCGGCAGTCTTCTTGGTGGGGGTCCTGTGACCTAGACATAACATTGAGGATGTCATGGGGAGCAGAGATTGTGACCTCACCATCCCTAGCCTGCCAGCTGAGAGTAGAGAGGATTCTCAGCACCTGCACTGGACTCTGGGAGATTTAGAAACCCAAGATGCCTCGAGGATCCTTCCTCTATAACATGAAACTTGGGGGTTCAGATGTGGTTGGCCATCCTGGTTGGCCCCAGCGGTAGGAGAGTAGGCCCCTTGAGCCTAGCCTTCAGCTCATGGCAACCTCATTCACACCTGAGTGGGGAATTGAGTGCCACAGAGCTGGTCAACCGCTGGCCAGAGATCTTTGAGAAGATAGGCATCCCAGAGGCTCTGGAATCCAGCAAGTACACTGTGGATCATGTCTTCAGAGCCAAAACAGTTAAGTTTGGTGGCACCAGGATAGTGGGAAGAGGGAGGAGGGAGAACTGTGGGAGAGCTACATCAGGCTTTGCCTCGCTCACCAGGATGCTTACACGAATGGGATGGGACTTTTCTGTAGTATTTTTGTAGACAGATGCTCATTTATTTATCCAACAAAGAATTACAGTGTGCGCCAGGCTCTGGAGGGGTCATAGAAAATGAGAGTTTCCAGTGCTGGTTCCACAGCACATGACGAAACCAGGTTTCAATCATCCCTGGCGCCAATGAGTTTATTTTCTGGTCACATTAAAAACAAGCTGTCCAAGGGCTAGGGAGGTATTGGTGTGAGGCAGTGTCGGGGTGGGGGGCAGGATAAGCAGGAAGATGAAGAGGGAGAACGATCACAGGTCAGGAATGTCAGGACATTGGAGCCATGACTTTGCCTGACAACCTAGACCAAAAGTGATAGGGCCTTTGACCCAGCCACACATTAAGAGTCCTGGCACATTGGGTTCTCCATTGACCAACTGGCTATCGTCCACTGCAGGATGCCTGTGCAGTACATCCTTGGGGACTGGGATTTTCCAAGGCTCAATCTGAAGTTGACACCCCACCCCGTTCTTTCCTCCTCCAGAGACAGAAGTAAGCTGGCCACTAGCACAAGACAGCCAAGGAATGAGGGTGGGAGTAAGGACCCTTGTTGACCCAGACTTGCTCTATGGGGCAATAGGACCCCGTGATTGCCTTTCTCAGAGGCAGATATGGGTCTCTTTGGTGGCTCAGCCTTTAGTCTAGGTGGCAGATCTGAGATTCAGAGAGGGCAGACTGAAGGTGGGGCAGGTTTGGATAGAGGCTGGTGGGAAAACCAGAGGCACTGGTCTCTGAGCAGGGTTGTTTCTTTGAAGATACTCACAACCCAGGAACATTCCGGGATAGATCAGCCCTTTTCTCCTTCCTGAGAGAGAGGGACCAGGAGCCCTTGAATCTGCATGCCTTGGCCAAGAAATCCTTTCATTCCCACATCCTGTGGTTGGATAACTAGACCTCACCTCCATACCCAGTGAAGAGGCAGGACAGTGAGAGATCTTGAGTCTTTGATAAGGTCAGGGGATCCTGAATATGCGATTGTATTTGAAAATCCTAACTTGGTGCATGGTAAGTTCCATCTAAGATTACCATGATGTAGGACATAGAATCTAGAGAATCAGAGCAGGATGGGGTCTGTTCTGGGAGTCGAGTATTATGTGTGAGCTTTCAGCTCCCATATGCCCACCTGCTTCCCTTTCTTGGGTGGGTCTTTGCTAGAAAAAGCTTGAAACTAGGGACTGGGTCCTATTCCTTGTCATTTATACTCTAATCTAGCACTCTACCATTTGAGCCACAGCTCCACTTCCAACTTGTTTGGGTGTTTATAATTGGAGATAAAGAGTTCTCTTGGACTTTGTTGCCAAGGGTGGCATCCAAATGTGGTCATCAGATCTCAGTCTCCTGAGGGGATAGGTTGAGAGGCATGGAAAAGTATCTTTGGCCGGGTGGCACTAGCTCATGACTGTCATCCTAGGTACTCAGGAGGTGAGATCTGAGGATCAGGGTCAAAGCCAGCCTGGGCAGGAAAAACCCTGAAGCCCTTATCTCCAACGAACCGTCAGAAAAGCAGAAGTGGTGTTGTGTTATGGCTTAAGTAGTAGAGTGCTCGCCTTGAGCTGAAATGCTCAGGGACAGCACCCAGGCCTAGGGTTCAAGCCCCACAACTGAAAAAGAAACAAAGTAAAACATATTTGCCTGCAAAGGATGGTTCAGGTGTGGGAGGGATAAAGAGAGGGGTGCTGTGGTTGGGAGACCAGGTGCTTGCCCCACTGTACAGACATTTCTAAGAACTCCCCAAGTTTACCCCAGCTTGAAGCCACAGCTTCAAGAGGACATGGCTTGTGGCAGGCAGCGAGTGGGCGAATGGGTGCAGAGGTGGGATTGCTGTGTCTGTATTCTCTCCAATAAAGATGGATTTGGATGCTTGGTGACAAAATCTGAAGTGAAGGGTTGCAAGAAGTTTGTGGCCTTATAAGATGGTTTTCCTCTGGGTATGTGAAGGTAGCTGAAACCGGAAGTCACCAGTGGCTCACAGCTGTCATCCTAGCTACTCAGAAGACTGAGATGTGAAGACCATGGTTCAGAGCCAGGTTGGGCAGAAAAGTCTGTGAGACTTGATGTCCAATGGATCACCAGAGAACAGGAAGTGGCGCTGTGGCTTAAGTGGGAGGGTGCTCACCTTCAGCTTAAAAGCTGAGGGACAGTGACCTGTCCCAGAGTTCAAACCCCATGACCAACAACAAAAAAAGAGGTGGCTAAGTTTTCTGCATAGCAGTGTGTACGGTTTGAAATGCCATGCTGGTCTATGAGACATTCCAGATATGTGAGAGGCTCAATGTTTTGTTTTCAGTGGGTCTGAGGTCGGTAGTGCCACCTTCTTGAGGGTGGGATGTGATCCTAATGGAATGAGTTCATGGTTCTGTTTTCAGGGACTGCTGAACCTTTGGGCTATCTGTGTGTGTGTGTGTGTGTGTGTGTGTGTGTGTGTGTGTGTGTGTGTGTGTGTGTGTGTGTGTGTGTGTGTGTGTGTGTGTGTGTGTCTGTCTGTCTGTCTGTCTGTCTGTTTCTGTGTCTGTGTGTGTGTTTGAAGGTACAAGAACTGGGCCTTTTGTGGTCAAAGCTAGTGCTCCCTCTGTGGCTATTTGGTAGTTCACTGTAGATAAGAGCCTGTCAGACTTTCCTGCAAGGGCTGACTTTTAAAAGTGATCCTCAGACCTCACCTTCCTGAGTAACTAGGATGACAGACAGGAGCCGGTTTTATGTGTGTGTGTGTGTGTTTGTTTGTATGTTTGTGTGTGAGTGAGTGTGTGTGGAAGTGGGTTGTAACAAGGAGATCTGGGCCTTTTTGTAACTTCTAACCACTATCTTTGGGGGGTGCATGGGCTTTGTGGCTGAAGTCTGGGGGCCTGGAAGGGTGAGACGCTTGAAGGGGACTCAACACCTTTAAATTATAAGACCAAGGGATCTTTTTTTTTTTTTGGTCGGTCATGGGGCTTGAACTCTGGGCCTGGGCGCTGTCCCTCAGCTCTTCAGCTCAAGGCAAGCTCTCTACCACTTGAGCTACAGCGCCACATACTGACCAAGGGATCTTTGTGCCCTGGAACTGTCTACTCACTTGGGCCTGGTGGTGGCAGAGGGAGTTTGGGAGGACCTGGGGGTGGGGCCCACAGGGGGTGGCTCCCCAGGGGGACAGAGAGTGTGACCAGCATTTAGTAAGGATGTGAGTCCTGTTAGTATGGGGCATATTGGCATCGGTCAGACTCTGGGTCTTCTGATCATGACATCTGAGGGGAGAGCCAACCCTATTTTAAATCTTGACCTGTGATTTCCAGATCTGAGTCTCCTGAGTAGATAGGATTATAGGCATGAGACTCTGGCACCAGGCCTCTGATTCTTTTTGGTATATTAGATTTTGAACTCAAGGCCTAGGTTTTCCAGTCAGGTCTTCTACCATGGGAGCTAAATTTTTCTTTCTTGGTCATTTCCAAGATAGAGACTCAATATATGCTCAGGCTGGGCTGGATCACGGTTCTCCTGTGACAGGCATGGGCCACCATGCGTGGTCATCTGTAGTTGGGATGGTAGACATGTTGCGCCATGCTCAGTTCTTGGCAATTCTGTGAGCATATGAAAAGAAGATAGCTGGAAAGGGCTCAGAAGGGGCCTGTTATTTATCATGCAACAGGTATGGGATTATGAAACAAAACATGGCTGTCATTCATCCTTACCCTATCCCCATGAGGAAAGGGATCCTTCACTGTGTTCAGTTTTGCAGCTGGGGAAAACGAGGCACGGAGAAGCTGGATGGCCTACTCATTTCCCCCCAACTTACAGGAAGCTTGGCCTGACTTCTCTGCCATGCTCCCTAAGACTATGGGTGCTAATCAGTCCACTTCTTGTGGTAGGAAATTGACTTCTTGTCAGTCAGAGGCTTGAAATCTGGGCCTGGGTGCTGTCCCCGAGGCCCTAAGATCAAGGCTAGCATTCTACCACTTGTACCGCAGCACCACTCCTGGTTTTCTGGTGGTTCTTTGAAGATAAGAGTCTCAAAGATGTTCCTGCCTGTGCTGGCTATGAACCATAATCCTCATATCTCAGCCTCCTGTGTAGTTACCATTATAGGCCTGTGCCACCGGCACATGGCTTAAGTGTACTTTTGACTTTCTCTCTCTGTCTCTGTCTCTGTCTCTGTCTCTGTCTCTCTCTCTCTCTCTCTCTCTTTGTCTCCCTTTCTCTGTCTGTCTGTCTGTCTGTCTCTCTCTCTCTCTCTCTCTCACAGGAACTTGTTGAATGGGTGCTGCAGGAGGTGGCGTAGTGTCCCCATGTAGCTGGGACCCAAGATGTCCCTCTCATTCTGGAGGTGGGCTGTGGGTCAGGAGCTGTCTTGCTCAGCCTGTTGAACTAGTTCCCTGAAGTATGCCCCTCTGTGCCCAGGCTAGACCATGATGGCTATTCATTGTCAGTCCGTCTGCTGAGTCCTTCTCCACTATTCTCTGCTAACCAAAGTGGATGAGGAGGGATCGCGTTTTCCAACTGCACAGCACGATCCCGGGCCTCTGATCCTCACCACCACATATTGGGCCAGACCCTGATGATAAGAAAATGAATTCACTCTATGTCTACTTTTGCTTTGTGTCATTTTGGGGAGAGGGGGCAGTGTGCAGAGGAAAGACCCCAGGCCTGACACCTCCTGGGGGACATTTGTTCTTGTGACAGAGCCAAGTCATTGCTGTGGACAAGAAAGAAGCCGCTATCAGACTGACCCAGAAAAATGCTCAAAGGTAGGTAGGCTGTTGAAGTATCAAACCCACCTAAGTCTGCTTTCTCAAAACATGGAGGGTGCAGTGTGGGTGGCCTGGGACTGGCCCTAGGGGATTATAAATGGATGGTGGTGAACAGGTGCTGGTGGCTGAGGTCTGATGGTTGTGACTCAGAACCAGCCCAGGCAGGAGAGTCTGTGATATTCTTATCTCCCATAAACCACCTCCCCCCACCAGAATAAAAGCCAGATGTGGTGCTGTGGCTCAAGTGGTAGAGCCTCAGCCTTGTGTAAAAGAAGCTCAGGGATGACACCGAGGCCCCGAACCCAAGCCCTAGGACTCACAAAAAATAAAATAAATGAATAGTGGGCACCTGTTATGTTACTACCAAAAAGGATGGATTCAGTCTTCTCTCTGGTGCTTGAATCCAAACGAAAGGGGCTTCCCTTGATGTTCCTCTAAACCTCTCCTTCTGTCTATTATCCCTCCCGGCTTGAGCTGCAGGATAGTATTTAGATCATCCCTCTTGATATGACCTTAAATACCATCCCCTACCTTCCCTCCTTGGGATGGGGATCCTGGATTTACTCACCACTGGGAGGATGAGGCACTGCGGACATTGGGGTAAGTATCCCCGAAACTCATACTCTCACACACACACTCACCTAGGCCAACTCAGAGTAGTCTTTTCCAAAAACACTTTATCTCCTTGGATTAACTGACCTAGGAGAGGAACTTGATCCCCTGTAAATGACTATTTTAACTAGGGCTTGCTAGTTGACATGAGATAAACAGAAGCTCAAAAGAAAGGCTGTGGTGCCTGTCACCTCTGGCTCAGGCTCCTGCCTGACATCCTGGCTACTTGGGAGGCAGAGATCTGAGGATCAAAGTTCGAAGCCAGCCATAAGCTGGAAAGCCAGTTAGGCTCTACTCTCCATGGAACCACCAAAAAGTTAGAAGTGGAGCTGTAGCTCAAGTGATAGAGCACCAGCATTGAGCACAAAAATTCAGAGACAGCTCCCAGATCCTCAGTCCAAGCCCACATAAAGAAAGGGTCCCATGTGTTGCCCCCAGACTGCTTGAGCCTTGAGTGCTCTCTTCCAGAGTGTGATACAGCACCAGTCTCTGGGTAGTGTATCAGAGCCTTCAGAAATTGGGTGGTAAAAGCCAGACCTTCCCCCTTTGTGCTTTCTGAACACACACCAGCTGGTAGGCAGAGCTTGACAAGGCCAGAAGCCTGCAGAGAAGAGAAGATCCCTCTCTGCCAGGGTGATTGGAGCAGGCTTCTTAGAGGCAGCACTTGACAGGGGGTCTTGCTTAACAAGGAGGATCTGACAGGAAGAACAGAGAGCAAAGATGCTGTAGATAAAGGACAACATAGCTGAGCATGTTCATTTCCAGCCAGGGCTAGTGGTGACAAACTCAGTAAAGATGTGAAAGTCTGTCCCAAGACAGGCCCAAAGTGTCACAGAAGAACAGCTATCCAGGGTTGAGATTGTCTCTTAGCAGCAGTGAGTTCGCCTAGCACACAGGAAACCCTGGGTTTGATTCCTAGGTCCCGCATACACAGAAAAAGCCAGAAGTGGAACCATGGTTCAGGTGGAAGAGCACTTGCCTCGAGCAAAAGTAGCTCTGGGACAGTGCCTTGGCCTCGAGGTCAAGCCCCAGGACTGTCAACATATAACAGCACTCCAAGGGACCTAGGTGACAGGTGGATGGCCTTGCCCTGTAGCTCTTAGTAGATCCATCTATGCTTTGTATCTCCTTTGAAAGAGGGGATTTGGACACTCCTACTGCCCGGGCACCCATGGAACTGGTTATCAGCAACCCTCCTAATGTCTTCCAACTGGATATGGAGTAGCTGGCCCCAGAAATCCTCAGGTACCAGTTGGTAGGGGCAGGGGGATACAGGGCAGCCCCCAGATGACCTAGTGGGTCTGATCTGCCCAGATGACTAGGCCATCCAGAGGAGGTGGATGGGAACTTAGAGAGGGGTAGTGATGTGAAGGGAGCCCTTTAATGTCCGTGATCCTACCCAGATTCCAAGCCTCAGTTTGCTGTCCCTGAGGGAGGTTAAAGAGTGTCTAGGTGGTACTGTCTAGAGGAGGACTAGGTGGAAATTCTAAAGAATGAGAGACCATAAGCCCTGTGCTGGTGGCTCATGCCTGTCATCCTGGCTACTTGGGAGGCTGCGATACAGAGGATCTTATTTCCCAACTGAGGCAGGAAAGTCCCATGAGAGTCTCATCTCCAACCCCAACTGTAAGTGGGCCATGGCTCAAGTAGTAGAGCACTGGCCTTGAGAAATAATCATCATCAGGGAAAGTACTCTGTGTAAGAAGGTGGCTCTTTGGGCGATGCCAGTGGCTCACAACTGTCATTCTAGCTACTCAGGAAGCTGAGATCTGAGGATCACAGTTCAAAGTTAACTTGGGCAAGAAAGTCTGTGAGACTATCTTCAGTGAACCACCAGAAAACCGGAAGTGGTGCTCTGGCTCCAGTGTTAGAACGCACACCTTCAGCTGAAGAGCTGAGGGACTGTGTGCAGGCCCAAAGTTGAAACCCTATGACCGACAACCAAAAATAAGGTGGCTGAGTTTTCTTCATAGCGTTGTGTACAGTAGGAAATGCTATGCTGTGTTAGGAGCCATTCCAGATGTGTGAGAGGCTCTGAGTTTTGTCTACACTTGGTCTGAGGACAATACTGCCATCTTCTCGGGGGTTGGGATATTCATGTGCTCAGGGCCTTGGGCTACCCGTTTGTTTGTTTTATTTATAGTTGTGTGTGTGTGTGTGTGTGTGTGTGTGTGTGTGTGTGTGTGTGTGTGTGTGTATGTATGTATTTTTCCCTCATCTTTCTCTGTCCACTACCTGAGTGCCTGTCTGCCTATTCCTGAATTCGTATGGTGCCCATCCTCCATGGCAACCTTGCCTTTAGCCCCCTATCAGGATCTATAATGAGTTCTAAATTTCCAGATACCTGAATATTCCAGTTTTTCTTTGGGGCCCAAGTTCGACTGTTCATATCTTTGTCTGCTTCCAAAGGATTCTGGGTCAGCAGGGCCAGCTAGCATATGTTCTCCCCTGCCTCTGGGGGGGGCGGGGCAGAATCAGTTGTCATGCGATGTCTTGTCCTTTTCTTCAGCTGGGCCTCTGGCTGCACATCCTACTCCCAGCAGGCTTGCAGTGGAGTGGAGGAAGGGTGGTTACCAGTGACTCTGGCCAACTCGAGCTTGAGGGCTGACTGAAGGCTGACCCAGCAAGGATGATGAGGGGCTACATGGGAGGTGAGGCCAAGGTGGCTTGGAAATATTGGTCGATATCTTTTTGCAGGCAAGTCTATCTTCTGGCCCTAGCAGGATCTCTCAGGCCCTTCTAGATAATTCCTGATGTCCAGAATACAGAGTCACAGATTTTGATCTCTAGGGTCAGGGAACTGGGGGATGAGAGACTGGTTTGGCTCGTACCTCAATGTTCTGTGGCATTATCCTTGACCTGGCTACGTACCTCTTGTGTAAGTTCACTTCTTAACCCAGTGCTGGCCATATACTGGCCACTTGTGCTGTGGAAGTGACAGGAGCGGAAGTGAGATCTAGAATGACCAAGATCTGGATTTTTGGCATGGTTGGGGGAGGGGTGTCTTTAAAAAAATTCTTTGAGCTGGAACTCAGACCTTGGCACTGTCCCTGAGCTTCCTTTGTTCAAGGCTAGCACTCTAACACTTGAACCACAGCTCACCATTCATCTTTTTTAGTAGTTTAATAGACAGAAGTGTCTCACATATTTTCCTGCTTGGGTTGGCTTCAAGTTGCCACCCTAAGAGCTCAGCCATTAGAGTATCTAGGATTGCTGGTATGAGCCACTGGCACCTGCTAAGTTGTGTGTGTGTGTGTGTGTGTGTTTGTGTGTGTGTGTGTGTGTGTGTGTGTGTGTGTGTGCGTGCGTGTGTGTGTGTGCATGTGTTTACCAGGGCTTGAATTCAGAGCCTCGGTGGTATGCTTTAGCTTGTTTGCACAAGGTTGATGCTGTACTACTTGAACTACAGTAGCTCTGCTACCCATCTTTTTGGTGATTCATTGGAGATAAGAGTCTGCCCAGGCTAGCTTTGAATCTTGATTGATCCTCAGGCCTCAGCCTTGAGTAGCTAGGATTATAGGCATGAGCCAATGGCATACAGCTGCAAGGCTCTGTTTTTATAATCTCTTCTGTTCTAAAAGTTGTCTTCTCGCCCTGGCATAGATCTCTGATCTCCACATCAACTCCCAGCAGCCCCTGACTGTGTGAAGAACATAAAGCTTAAACTTGATCCCATTATTTTTCCTCATGGGAGGAGGTTATGTTTCATCTGAAGCCAGGGTTAGGAGGGGTAGCTGTAGATGGGTGCTCAGCTGGAGAGAGGTAGTCTGTTTTAGCCAAGAAAGAAACTGTGGCCAGATGGTAATAACTCATGCTCTCATATTCCTAGCTCCTCAGGAGTCTGAGATATGAGGATTGCCATTCTGAGGCAGCCCAGCTAGAAAAATCTGTGAGACTCTCTTCTGCAAATAACCACCCAAAAGCTGGAAGAAAAGCTGTGGCTTAACTGGTAGAGTGCTAGCCCTGAATATAAAAAGTGAGGGACAGAGCCCAGGCCCTGAGATCAAGCCCTAGTCCCAAAATGCTTATGCATGCGTGCACACACACACACACACACACACACACACACACACACACACACACACACACACACAAAGGTGGTTATGATAAGCTGAACTAGAACTGGGGGCAGTCCTGAGTCATAGTCACAGTAAACTCTAAAGAGATACATCCATGTACGGGGCCACAGGACCATGGGAAGGACAGTATTGATGCTCGTCTGTAGTCAGCCCATGATCACAGACCTTCATCTGCCCCTGAGCACTGGTGTGGAAAGCAGGCCTCTGAGTCCCTGGGACTCCAGGGACAGTGACTACTACAAGCACCAACCAGCTGGCTGTGAATTCCTGAGCCTACAATTCTTTCATGAGCCCAACTCAACACCTGCCCAAGGTGTGCCTGACAAATTCACACTCATATGATGCCACATGCGTAGGCATTACCTGGTGTGATATCTTGCAGCTTCTGCCCCTCTTGGCCCAGAACCATGGTCTAAGATGTCAATTTACTGGTCAGATCCACATTACACCCATGACAGATGCCATTCTGATTATCTCCATGCCCCAAGGCTCAACCCTTCTCTGTTACTGTGGCTTGCTCTACAGGTAATGGCCTCCAAACAAGCTGTTCTCAAGACTTGTAGGACGCCTAGATATTGGGAGACCCTCAGTGGCCAACTGGAAAGTACTCTACCTAGAGCAACAGAGGGAGGTCCAAGCAGGCCAGGTGTTGGTCATGGGGCTTGAAGTCTGGGCCAGGGTGGTGTCCCCAAGCTCTTCAGATTACCACTTGAGCTAAAGAGCCACTTCCGGTTTTCTGGAAGTTCCTTGGAGATCAGAGTCTACGGATTCCTGCTTGGGCTGGTTTGAAACCTGGTCCTTACATCTCAGCATCCTGAGGAGCTAGGAGGACAGGTGTGAGCCACCGGTGGCCGGCTGATCTGGCCTTTAACCACAATAGACTAGGAGCTCCTGAAAGATTTTCTTTATTGTATCTGTGCCAGTACGCGGGCTTGAACTCAGGGCCTGGGCTCTGGTCTCTTAACATTTTCCCTCAAGGTTAGCACTCTACCACTTGAGCCACAGCTCCATTTCAGGCTTTTGGTAGTTAATTAGCAAGAAGAGTCTCACTAACTTTCTTCCCCTGAGCTGGTTTGACCCATGATCTCTATCTCAGTCTCCTGAGTAGCTAGGATTTACAGGGGTTGAGCCACTGGTGGCATTGGGCTAGAAGCTTTTCTTAAGTAAGCTTTCTTCCCTGTGTTTGCCTTGACTCCTCCATGCAAAGGTGGACTGAGGGTCAAGAGCTGTGAAAAATAAGCTTCCAGCCACAGGAAATGGCTGGGGTACCTGGTAAAAAGCAAGCTAATCTTCCCCCTGGACCCCATTCTGGGACCAGACCGAGTACCCTACCTGTGACTCAAGTACAAACCTTGACCCAGCCTTGAATGTCCTCCCAGAATTGTCTGAAGCCACAGAACCTTCATCCTACCCACACCATCTGCTCTCCACCACACCTCAGGACCTTTGCCCATGTTGGACCCTCTGCCTGAGACCCTCTGTCCTGAATCCACATCTTAGAACTCCTGTGGAACTTTGGCACTGGTTATATCACCTCGTGGAGCAAGTCTTTCCTTCCCTTCACCCTCTTTTTTTTTTAATATTGAGTTGCTAGAGATGGAACTTTTGCAGGCTGACTGGCAAATGCTTTATCATGGTGTGTGTGTGTGTGTGTGTGTGTGTGTGTGTGTGTGTGTGTGTGTGTGTGTGTTTGTGTGTGTGTGTGTGTGTGTGTGTGTGCATGTGCGTGCCAGTCCTGGGGTTTGAATTCATGGCCTGGATGCTATCCTATCCCTGAGCTTTTGTGCTCAATGCTAACACTCTACTACTTGGGACACAGCTCTATTTCTGGCTTTTTGGATGTTTAATTGGAGAAAAGTGTCTCATATAGACTTTCCTGCTTGCAATTGGGATCCTCAGATCTCAGCCTCCTGAGATCTGAGCTTACAGGGGGATCCACCAGCACCTGCCGTCTACCCTACCTCTTACCTATAACCTTGATCTTCCTCTGAGTCCCAGAAGAATATGTCTCATCAGGCTCACTTTTTTTTCCAGTCTTTGGGCTTGAACTCAGGTTCCAGGCATGTTTCTGAGCTTCTTTTGCTCAAGGCTAGCACTCTATCACTTAAACCACAGTGCCACTTTTGGCTTTTTCTGTTTGTGTTCTACTGAGCAATCAAACCCAGGGCTTAGTGTGTGCTAGGTAAGCACACTACTACTAAGCCACATTCACAGACCAAGTCTCACGTATAAAAGGAATTATGAGGGTGAAATTGATTGGCATATCACTTTCGGCATAGATATTACTATTTCATACCTTTGCCAAGATTTGGGACCAGCCTGTGACTCAGCAATGAGGAATGATAAATGAGTGATAGCCACCATGCCCCAGAGGTCTAGTCTCACATTCTACAGAGGGATAGAGAATATGGAGCCAGAAACTTTTACAACTCCTACAGTATAGGTACTGTGGTCTCCCTAGAGGCAGTGGCTGGCTGCTAGGTGTCCCATCGGGCTTCAGTTAGTAATGGCTGTTCAGTTAGCTGTAGGCTCAGACTTAGTACAATTCAAGGCTTGTCCCAGCTTGCCCAGGTTAGAGGGCTGGGCATGGGCAACCTGCTGAATGCCTATCATCCATCCATCATCCATCCACACACAGAGACATGGAGTTATTGCCTATTTTTTGGGGTGGGGGACAGTTCCAGGTTTGTACTATGAGCCTAGACCTTGTCCCTGAGCACTTTTGCTCAAAGGTAGTGCTCGGCCCTTGAGCCACAGCCCAATTCATGTTTGTTTTTTTTCCTGTGATCTCTTAGAAATAAGAATGTCTTGGACTTTTCTGTCCCGGTTGAATTCAAATTGGCATTCCCTATATCTCAGCCTCCTGACGAGTTAGGATTACAGGCAGGAGCCCCTGGCTCCTGGTTTTCTTTTCTTCTTGTTCTTTTTTGTAATCATAATATTCTGAAATCTTCACGCTGTCATTCCAATGGTTTGCATTATAAGTAAACTACCCAAGCCTGGAGTTCGAATGCCAAGATTGCCACCCACAAATTGAAGGTGATCCTGACAAACTCATTCCTATTCATGTGAATGCTAATGGAATGTTATAAAAGTAATAATTAAATTTGCAATTAATTCATGATCCTATTTTAGAATGCCACATAAAAATTATTGGATTTATGTGTTCCATTCTATCACCATGGTATGATTTCGCTAATGGAAGGATATTGACTAATTTTTAATTAATGTTTTTATAAATATTCAAACGTGATACTTCATTAAATGGAGGCATAATTTGATAACTAATAATTGGTTATTATATATATAATTTAATATCCTCACATTCCCTCTCTCGCTGCATTTATATATATCTACACATCTATTTATCTTTTCTATCTATCTATCTATCTATCTATCTATCTATCTATCTATCTATCTATCTATCTATCTATCTATCTATCTATCTATCTATCTATCTACAAATCTACCTATCTATCTGTCTATATTGTGTACTCCTGTGGCTTGATTACGGGTCCTCAGAACTTTCTGGCAGCTCAGTTTGCTAGAGGCTGGTGTGCTAAGACTGTGACCCCATTTATGGATTGGCCATTGTATGCCATAAGTTGAAATCCCAGCATGTCCAAAAATTTATTCGTGGAGTAAGAAGCCAATTTTGACACATTATTTTTTTCCTTTTCTGTTAAAGTCCTGGGTCTCAGTATGATGTATAAACCACATGCAAATATATCCTATGTGATATGATGTAATAAAAGAACTGTTATATGTGTAATAATACTAAATAAATAAGGGTAATAAACATCATATTCATTAAACCCATGTATGTAAATAGATCTCATATATTAATATTACTTTTTTCAGTGCTGGGGCTTCATTTCAGGCCCTGGGAACTGTTCTGAATTTCTTATCTTCAAGAATGATAAGCCTTTCCCCTTCATCCACAGTCCCACAAAATTATCCAGACCCTGAATTCAAATACAAGATACAAGGCCTTCCAGAAAAATAGTGTAAATTCCAAACCAGGACATTATTATTATTATTATTATTATTATTATTATTATTATTATTATTATTATTATTATTATTATTATTATTATTATTATTATTATTATTATTATTAGCCGAGCACAGGGCTTGCTCTCAAGTCTTGGCACCTCTTCCACAGCCAACCCTTGGATCCTAGGAGAGTTCAAATCTTGGGGCTGGCAAAAAAAAGGAGAAGCATAAAACTGAGAAGTTCAAGAAGATGGTTTTATTTTTTTTCCTTTGTATTGTGACGATCCTGGATGTAAATGACAAGGCAAAGAAAGAGTACGTGACCTTGCATTGCTGATGTTTGGCGGACTATTAAGGAAGCCATAGCCGAAACTGGCAACTTAGGTGTGGAGGTCGAATCCTGGGATTGCCAATAATGAATGTCAGAGATTCTAAGAAACCCATTCTCAAGTACATCCATACAAATGGAATGTTATAAAAGTAACAATTAAATAAGTAGTGTTTGATTATATTATAAAATTTTACACAACATTTATACTACTATGACTAATTTTCAATTAATGCTTTATTATGTATGCAATCATGATACTTAAAAAGGGAAGGCATAATTTAATTGCCAATAATTGGTAGTAATATCATATATGCATTTTCATAGTATACAGACATCTCTCTCTTGTTTCATGCATCTACATCTGTCTGTCTGTCTGTCTTTCTATCTATCTATCTATCTACAAATCTACACATTTATCTGTTTATTCACTTGTCACTACTAGGGCTCAGTATTAGAGTGCTCACCTAATATGTATAAAGCCCTGGGTTCGATTCCTCACTGCCACATGCACAGAAAAATCCAGAAGTCATGCTGTTGCTCAATCAGCTGAGCAGGAGCTTTGAGCATAAAAGCTTAGGGACTGTGTTACTCAAGACCCAGGAATGGCACCAAAAAAGATAGAACGTTCTGACTGCAACTGTATAAGGATCGGACTGCAAATACTTCATCACAGAGCAAGCCAGGAGTCTGGTGCTGACAGCTTCCATCTAACCTGACTTAGCCAGAGGTAAACTGCTGCAACTCAGCTCCACACAACCAGATGCTGCTGGATCATTCACCCCATCATCCAAGATCCTTGGGAACTGAGATCTGACACTGGTGGGTTAAAAAAACCCAGTGCTGGCAGGAAATCTGTGAAACTCTGAGCTGTGGCTCAAGGTGGTAGAACTCTAACCTTGAGGAAAAGATCTTAGGACAGTACCCCTAACCTTTCAGTGCAATCCCCGTGGCTGACTCTACCTACCCAATAAAACCCACCCCTCTAAATCATTAGATGTGAACATTGTGTGGTTTGTGATGTATTTCTGAAAGAATGGTGATATTGATGAAAGCACCCTAATTCTACTGACAGTGTGTGGGATACAGTTATGTGATGAGTGCTTCATGAGGTGTTGTGTGCTAAGTCCTTCACTGGGTACATTCTTTCATCTGGTCCTTGTAAGAGCTCCACAAGTCAGATGATTGTGCAGATGAGAAACTTGAGGCTCAGATAGCCCCATGACAGGGACAAAAAGATGTATGTACCTAACTCTAGGGAGTTTTCTCCTGCAGACAATTCTTTTGGTTTATTTTTCTTAGTCATGGACCTTGAACTAAGGGCCTAGCCACTGACCCTTCCCTGTTGGCTCATGGCTAGCATCCTATCATGTGGAGCCAAGAACCCCCTTGCAGCAGAGTGTTACAGTCTAGGTGTCTGTAGCTGAAGTGTGTCATCCTGCGTACTCAGCAAACTGAGATGTAACAATCTGGGTTCTAAATTATCCCAGACACAAAAGTTCCCATGAGACTATTATCTCCTATTCACTACTTAGAAACTTGAAGTGGAAGCTGGGCTCCGGCAACTCACGCCTGTCTTCCTAGCTACTCAGGAGCCTGAGAGCTGAGGATCACAGCCCGAAGCCAAGCTGGGCAGCAAAATCCTTGAGAGGCTTCTCTCCAGTGACCTACCAAAATTCTGCTGATATGCTGTAACTCAAGTGGTAGAGTGCTTTGTTTTAGCTGAAGAGTTCAAGGACAGCACCCAGGACTAGACTTCAACTCCTCCAATTTCCAAGAAAAGAAAGAAAGAAACCTGAAGTGGAGTGCTGGGAATGTGTCTGAGGGGTAGAGTGCTTTGCATGTATGAATCCCTGCGTTTGATTCCTTAGTACCACATCACTAGCAAAAAGCCTGAAGTAGCTGTGTGGCTCAAGTGGTAGAGTGTTATCTTTGTGGCTCAAATGAAGTCTCTCTGTCCAAACAGAGCACTGGGGAGAGAGATAGCTTGGGGTACAAAGGGGGCTTTTTCTCTTGGCATTCAGAGCTTGCCCACACTCATCCTCACTAATTGTCCCAGATGAATTGATTGTTACACAGCTGTACAGGAGTAAAGCTTTTTCTCTGCCTGTTCCAACAATGAGGCAGAGTTCCTCCTGCAGCCTGGGGTGCAGAGAAAACTTCAGCCTATTCTGGGAACAGTGAGGGGAGCCCCGGAACATGCACTGTCTTGAAAACACTGTCTGTGATATGAAATCATTCTATTCAAAGCAAATTTCCTACCTGGGTGCCTTTCATCATAAGGACTCTGGACCTTCACCGATAGAAATGCATGCATACATACATGGGGAGACATGGAGTCACTGGTTTTTTGTTTGTTTGTTTGGCATGTCTGGGGGTTTTATCATGAGCCCAGGCACTGTCCTTGAGCTTCTTTTGCTCATGGGTAGCACTCCTTCCTTGAGCCACAGCCCCATTCATGGCGATTTTTTATTCCTGTGATTCCTCAGAAATAAGAGTGCTGTGGACTTTCCATTCCCAGCTGAATTCAAACAGGCATTCTCTACCTCTCAGACTCCTGAAGAGCTAGGATTACAGGCAGGAGCCTCTGACACCTGCCTTTCTTTTCTTCTTGTTTTTTTCATTGTGACGAACTGAAATCTTCACAGTGTCATTCTAACGGTTTGCATTTCAAAGTAAACTACCCAGGCCTAGAGTTGAATGCCAGAACTGCCACCTACAAATGGAAGGAGATCTGGAGAAAATCTTTCCTATTCATGTGAATGCTTAATGGAATGTTATAAAAGTAACAATTAAATTTGCAGCTGGTTCATAATTTTCTTATAGAATGCCACACAAAATGTAGTGGATTATGTCTTCCATTCTAGCACCATGGTAAGATTCTCCCTTTTAAAGAATACTGACTACTTTTACATTAATGCTTTAATAAGTATTCAACCATGATACTTCATTAAATGGAGGCATAATTTAATAATAATTCATAATATATATAATTTAATATCCTCACATTCTCTCTCATATATATTGCAAACTATACATCTATCTAACTATCTATATCTATATTTACATCTATCTATATCTATATATATCAATCACTACTATGGCTTGTTGCCAGGTCCTCAGAACTGGCTGGCAGCTCAGTTTGCCAAAGCCTTTTATCTACAACTGATCCTTTCATGAATTGGGCATTGTGGGCTGTGAATTCCAATCCCAGCATGGCCAAAATTTTATATGTGGAGTTAGAAGCCAATTTTGTGATATTTTTTTCCTTCTCTGTGAAAGTCCTGGGTCTCATTAAGATGTATAATCCATATGCAAATAGATCCATATGATAAGATGTAATAAATGAAATAGATGCTATATATGAAATAATACTAAATAAAATTTAAAAATATAAGGGTAATAAATGTCATAAGGATTAAACCCGTGTATGTAAATAAATCTCATATATGAATATTATTTTTTTCAGTGCTGGGGCTTAAATTTGGGCCCTAGGAACTTGGCTGAAATTCTTTTCTTCAATGATGGTGAGCTTCCTCTCCCTCACAGTGGCAAAAAGTTACCCAGACCCTGAGTTCAAAACCCAGGCCTGTCAGAAAAACGGTGCAATTTCCAAGCCAGGGCCTTAATTTTATTTTGGCCATGCATGGGGCTTGACCTCAGCTCATGGCAACTCTGTCTCAGCTTCGATCTTCCTAGGCTGGTGTGCAGCCTCAGGACCCACAGCCCATCCTGAGATACTAGGACCCAAGGTCAAACCTTGGGACTGGCAAAAAAAAGAAGTGCTGGGAAGGTGGCTCAGTGATAGACGGCTTGTCTTGCATACATAAGGCCCTGGATTTGATTCCTCAGCACCACATAAGCAGAAAAAAACGGAAGTAGTGCTATGGCTCAAATGGTAAAGCGATAACCTTGAGTTGAAGAGTTGAGGGCCATCATCCAGACCCATAGTTCTGGCTGCAAAACTGAAAAAAAAAGAAAAAAGAGAGGAAAAAAAGGAGAAGGATAAAACTGGGAAGTCCTAGAAGGCATTTTTACATTGTTTTTTCCTTTGAATTGCAACCATCCTGGTTCTAAATGACAGGGCCAGGAAAGTGTACATGACCTTGCACTGCTGATGTTTAGTGGGCTATCAGGGAAGGCACAGCCAAAATCAGCAACCTAGGCCCAGTGTGCGAATCCCAGGACTGCCACCTATGAATGGCAGTAGATTCTAAGAAACGTATTCTGATATATATCCATACGAATGATATGTTGCAAAGTAACAATTACATTAGTAGTTAGTGTATGATTATATTATAAAATTATACACAGTAATTATACTACATTGACTAATTTTCAATTAATAGTTTGTTATGCATTCAACCATAATACTTAAGAAAACGAAGGATTAATTTATCGATAATTGGTAGTAATGTAGTATATATAATTAATTAATATACAAACATTTCTGTCTTGTTTTATACATACATACATACATACATATATATATATATATATATATATATATACTTCTATATGTATGTGTGTGTGTGTGTGTGTGTGTGTGTGTGTGTAACAATCTACATATCTATTTCTACATTTGTCATTCCTGAGGCTCAGTGGTAGAGTGCTCGCCTAGTATGTATGAAGCCCTGGGTTCAATTTCACACTATCACATGCACAGAATATGCTGGAAGTACTGCTGTCACTCAAGCAGTGGTGCACTGGTGTTGAGCATGAAAGCTTAAGGACTGTGTCTAGGCCTTTATTCAAGCCCCAGGACTGGCACCAAAAACAAATTAGAATGTTGTGACTGCAAGTATAGAAGGTCAGGATTTCAAATATCTCATCACAGAGCAAGGTAGGGGTCTGAAGCTGATGGCTGCCATCTAACCTGACTTAGCCAGAGGTCAACCATGGAACCAGATGCTGCTGGCTCACCCCTTGCTGCTCGGAGGATGAGATCAGACACTGGTGGGTTGAAAACTCAACCCTGGCAGGAAGTCTGGGAGACTCTGAGCTGTGCCTCAAAGTGGTACAGCTCTAGCCTTGAGGAAAATATCTTAGGACAGTACCTCCAACCTATGAATGCAATCCCGAGGCTGATGACCCTCCCCACAAAAACCCACCCCTCTAAACCGTTAGATATAAACTTGTGTGGTTTGTGACTTGTATCTGAAAGAGTGGTGATACTGATTAAGTCACCATAAATCTAATGACAATTTATGCAATACAGCTATATGATGAGTCCTTCCTGGGGTGCTGGGTGCTGTGTCCTTCACGGGGTTCTGGGTCATTCATAGGGTACTGTGTCCTGAGTCTTTCACAGGGTGCTATGTGCTGAGTCCTTCATGAGTTGTTTACTTTCATCTGGTCCTTATAAGAGCTACACAAGTAAGATGATTGTGCATATGAGAAAGTTGAGGCTCAGATATGTCCCCAAGCCAGGGCCAAATTTATGTATATACTGAGCTCTAGTGACTTGTCTCCTGCAGACAATTGTTTTGGTTTAGTTTTCTCCATCATGAACTTTGAACTCAGAGCTTAGGTACTGAATTTCTACTTGGGCTCATGACTAACGTTCTACAATGCAGAACCAAGAACCCACTTGAAGCAAAGTGTCATGGCTTAGGTGTATTTAGCTGAGGTCTATCATCCTGCCTGCTCAGGAAGTTGAAGATCTCGGTTCAAAGCTATCTCAGATCATGGTCCAAAGCCAGCCTGGCCAAGAAATTCCTTGAGATGGTTACCTCCAATAAACCACCAGAAAGCCTGAAGGGGCACTGTAGCTCAGGTGGAAGAGCACTAGACTTGAACTGAAGAGATCAGAGATAGCACCCAGGTCCAGACTTAACTCCTCTAACTTACAAGAAAAGAAAGAAAGAAACCTGAAGTGGAGTGCTGGCAATTTTTCTTAGGGGTAGACTGCTTTGTATGTGTGAAACCCTGGGTTTGAATCCTCAGTACCACATCCATAGAAATGTTCCACATCACTGAAGTGGCACTATGGCTCAAGTGGTAGAGTGCTGTCTTTGTACAGGAGAAACTGAGGTACAGTGATAAGGTCCTGAGTTCAAGCACCATTGCCAATAATGAATAATTTCATTAGGTTCAGCTCCCTAGTTGTCTGCCAGAAGGACCCTTGAATTAATGGTAGTAGTTTGTTTCAAAACAGAAAGATAGTTTTACAAAGACAGGATGAGTGTAGGGAACTTGGCCTGCCACCTGAGGTGGCACAAATGAAGGCTTCCTGTCAAAAGAGAGCACTGGGGAGAGAGATAGCTTGGCGTACAAAGTGGCCTTTTTCTCCTGATCTTCAGAGCATGCCCACACTCATCCTCACTAAATGGCCCAGATGAATTATTTGTTACACAGCTCTATAGGAGTGAGGCTTCTTGTCTGCCTGTTATACAAATGAGGCGGACTTCCTCCAGCAGCCTGGGGTATGAAAAACCCTCATGCTACCCTGGGAACAGTGAGGGTAACCCCGGAACATGCACTGTCTTGAAAGCACTCTCTGCCCTATGAAATCATTCTATCCAAAGCAAATTTCCTAGCTGGGTGCCTTTCTTCATAAAAACTCTGGATGTTCACTGATACAAATGCATGCATACATACACAGACACAGGGAATTAATGGCTCTTTTTTCTGTGGCAGGTCTGAGGCTTGAACTGTGAGCTTAAACATTTTCCCTGAGCTCCTTTTGCTCAACTAACCATTTTATTGTGTCTTAAACCATGATTACCATAGTTTGGGGTGCAGCTTTTACACTCACAAAAGATCCAGGGATCCTAGGACCCAAGCTCAACTCCCAGCACTGGCAAAAGTACATCAAACCAACAAAAATGGAGGAGGAGAAAAACAGAAAGTTTTACACAACAGTTTTACCTTTGTTTCCTTAGTACTGTGACCCTCGTGGGTCTCAATGACTCAGCTTGAAAATTTACATGAGCTTGCATGAATGATGGCTGGGGGCTGTCAGTGAAGCCTGAGTCCAACCCAGATACCTAGGCCCTGAGTTCGATCCTAATACTGCCACCTATACACTGCTGAAGATCCTAGGAAACTCATTCCTATGTATAGGAACACTAATAGAATGTTTGAAATGTACTAACTGAATTACTAATTAGATAGTCATTCCAGTATAAGATTGCATGCAATAAATATAGGTCATTGATTAATTCTTTATTAAGTGTTCTACCGTGATTAATTAATGGAGTCATAATTTTAGACCAAATAATTGGTAGTAATGGAATATATAAAAATAAGCTATAGACATCACTCTTTATACAGGGTTACACACTAGAATCTACGTAAAAGTCTCTCTGTCTCTCTCTGTATATATTTATAGATGTATATACATATGTAAACACACACACACACACACACACACACTGCAATCTAAACATCTATCTGTTTATATATTGGCTATTCCTAGGGCTTGATCTCAGGTCCTCAAATTTGCCTGCCAACTTCACTTGCATCAGACTGGTGTGCTAACATTTAACCATTCATGAAATGGGCCTTCTAGGCCCTGAGTTCAAGTCACAGAATTGCCAAAAACTTAATCCTGGTGGAAAAGCCAATTGTCACACTTGTTTTCCTTATCGGTGAAAGCCCTGGGTCTCAGGATGATGTATAATTCATAGGCAAATCTATGTCTTACGTAAAAAGATGCAAAAAATGGTGTATGTGTAATCATACTCACTAAAATACATAAGAAATAAAACACAAATAATATGAATAACTACACTAATCACATTATGCAGTAAACGTGTATGTAAATATAAATCATGTATTTAAAATGTATACGCATACTATTCTTTAGAGTGTTAGGACTTGAATTCAGGCCCTAGGAACAGGCCTGCCTTTTGTCTTCCAGCACGGTGAACTTCCCCATCCCCCACAGTGTTGCATATTTACCCAGAGCCTGAGTTCAAATCCTAGGCCTGGCAGATAAATGGGCATGAATTCCAAGACAAGGAGCCTCATAATATTTTAAATATTTTTAATGTATCAATGTATGTACTTATTTATTTCTTTTTATTTTGTCAAGCACAGGGCTTGAACTCAGGTCGTGGTAATTCTGCCTCAGCTCTGATCACTCTAGGCTGGGGTGAAGCCCCTGGACCCACAGCTGAACCTGGGTTCCTGGGCCCCAAATGTTGACAGGAAAAAATAAATTAATGAGACACAGAAAAACAAACAAACAAACAACTGGCAACATGCAGATGGCTGCCAGTTTTACATTTGTTTGGTTTGCTAGGTGACCATCTTGTGTCTGAATGACATGGCTGAAAAATGTTGATAACCTGGCATTGCTGAATGCTGGCGGGCTACCCAGAAAGCCATAGGCCAACACGTCAACATAGGTCCTGTGTTAGAAGCCCCTTCCTGTCCCCTACAAATGAAGGGAAATCCTAAGAGTCTCGTTCCTATTCATAGGAATATTGATGGAAGACTATGAATGGCAAGGTAGATTTGGTTGTTTCTGAATACTACTGTACAATTAGAGTGATTTTACAAGGCTAATGGATTTTAATGAGTATTTTTTGACACATTCAAAGAATACTATTAATTACATGGACGCAATAGTTTCCAAACCGTGATTGAATTAATTAATATTTCATTAAGGATGAAAACAATAATATTAATTACATGGAGGCATAATAAATACCCAAGAATTGGTAGAAATGTAGTCTATATAACTGAAGAATGTATCGACATCTCTGGCACTCTATAAATATCTGTATTTATTTGTGTACTACCATCTTCATGTCAATCTGTTCTTATTTTGTCAATGCCTAGGGCTCGATCTCAGGTGCTGGAAATGCTTGTCAGCTCCATATGCCCCAGGCTGGTGTGTTGATACTCACCCATTCATGAATTGGGTCTTGTAGGCTGTGAATTCAGTTGCCAGCACTCACAAAAATTGAATCGTGGATTAAGAAGCCCATGGTGACTCTTTTTTCCTTTTCTGTGAAAGTCCTGGGTGTCAGGTGTGAAGTTTCATATATATCTATATCCTATGTAATAAATGTAATAAATATTTCATGTGTAATAACAGTCAATAAAATAAATGGTAAATAAATGAATAAAACAAAAATAAAATGAATAACTATACTAAGCTCCACATGGGGTCAACATCTGGATCTCAATCTCAGGGCCTAGGAAAGGCCTGGCAGCTGAATTGGCTAGAGGCTGCTGTGCTGACAGTCAATCATTCATGAATTGAACCTTCTAGGCCCTGAGTTTAGATCCCAGCATTGCCAAAAATGTAATTGTGGAGTGAGAAGCCAAGCGTGACACATGTTTTCTTTTTTTTGAAAGTACTCGGTTATATGTAGTATGTATAATTCAGATGCAAATTTATAAGCCATGTAATAGGATGTCATAAATGAAAAAAATGTCATAAATGGAAGAATTGTCACTACAATAAATGAAAAATGATTGAATTAGTAGTGAATCATTCTAGGATAAAAATAGACACAATAATTACAGGATATGCATTAAGTTTAATAATTTATTAAGCATTAACAGAATAAAAATTGCATGGAAACATAAATAACTAATTATTAGTAATAACAGCTGATGCACAATTTAATAATATATAGACATCTGTCTCATTATATAAAAGGTGATTACATGTATGGATGTATGTACATATGTGATAAATAATAATAGGATATTGAGTAATTTTAATTAATGTTTTATTAATTGTTTACTGGGACACATCATTAAAAGGAGACATAATTTAATACCTAATAATTGGTAGTAATTAGTAATATAAATTAATAATATACAGACATCTTTTTGTGTATATAATATTTATATACACCAATCTCTATCTATGCCTCATTCACTCCTGGGGCCTGGTGGTTGAGTGCTCGCCTAGTAAGCATGAAGCCCTGGGTTCGATTCCTCAGTGTGACATAAACAGAAAACTCAGAAGTTCTGCTGCCACGCCTACTCCAGTGGAGTCTGCTTAGCATGGAACACCCGTTATCAGATCTGAGAATGGGGCCTCACAGAAGCCTACCTCTGAGAATGGGAATTCATAGAAGTCTACCTCAGAGAATGGGGCTTCAAAGAGGCCTACCTCCTGGAAAGGCTGGCAAGCCCCTGGGAAATATATGTTCCTGTTCCTGTTTTTCTTTTCTTCACTGTATAGGAGTGCCTATTAATCTTTTACTGTTCCTGCTGCTTGTTCTACCTTCTCATGTTCAACGTTCCCTTATTCAGGTCTCTTTCTTGGAAGTGATGACGACCCCACCATCCGATGAGTGTCCTGAGAATATGACTAACTTACCAGAGTTAAGTGCTACCCTGAAAGCCCCTCTTATGGAGGCTATTAGACAAGTCATAAGTAAATTTAAAAGTATTGGGGGTTTCATGATATCACTTCAGCAGAAGGAATTGTTTGTAAGAGATTTACAAGAAGCTGTAGGCACGGCTAGAGCAGAAAGTGTATATGGCTATTGGAGACTTCCCTTTAATCCTGAAGCATATACAATAGAGCCATATAGATATCCTGTAGATAAGAATGATGTAGAGGGATATTTAGACCAAAAGCTAAATAAGATTCCTAAAAGGTTGGTAGATGGAAGGTGGAAATGGCTTATCAGAGGAAAATGGTAGGCTCCTCCATTATCTAGAGGACCCTAAAGACTTCCCCCAGATCCATAGCCTTTTACAGGTGTGTATGATAAGGATGGCAACCGTTGGGTAAACTCTTAAGAAAAACACCTTCCTATTACTCTCTTCCATTTACTGAGAGACTTGCTAGATCTAGGTTTCCTTGTTGCTTACTATCAAAGAAGAAACAAAAAAGATCTTATGAGACAGTTAAGGCCTCTATGGAGAAGAGTAAATGATTATGTGAAAGGGTTACAGAGAAGACACTATGAGCTGGAATTTGATATGTGGCCAGATTTAACTAAGTATACTGAATATCATGAGTTTTGGCCACAAATTGGGGACCCTCTAAAAGAATGGCAAAGAAGCACAATTGCTTAGAAAAGATTTGAAATGCATAAAGTACAAAACTCAACAAAAGTAACAATAAAGTACTAGAGTTCATGCCTTTCTGTCCAGCACCTTGCCCATATGCTCTGGTTAATGGTTAATAGGTGATAAACATCTCGAAACCAATTGTATTTCTTAAAAAATACAGGAAAAGCCTGAAACAAGTGCCTATCATCATAGCTCATCATACAAAAAACAAGATCAGGCGACCAGCTGGTGACCACCCAAGAACAAAGCCTTGCAGCAAGATTATGTAACCTTTTGCCCTTTCTCATGGAGACTTTTATCTATAAAAGCTTGTTGTCCTCTGCAATAAATCGCACTCAGCATTCACTCCTCTTGTGTGAGTTGTCTGTTTGCCCTCTCCCCACCTGTTCCAGTTATCTCCACTAGGTGTCCTCCGTCTTCCCGAAAGAGCCAGTCAGCGGCATTCTGCTATCTTTCAATCAATTGAGTGCTAGCCTGGAGCACAGATGCTTAGGGACAGTGTCAAAGCCCTTACTCAAGCCCCAGGACTGACGCCACAAAAAGGTAGAATGTTCAACTGCAACTAGAGAAAGACAGGATCTCATCACAGAGAAAGCTAGTAGTCTGGTGCTGACAGCTGCCACCTAACCTGACTTGGCCAGATGTAAACTGTTGCAACCCAGCTCCATGGGTTAGCCCTGTCATCCTGGTTTACCCTGGCTTACCACCAACATCCGGGCTGCTCGGTGGCTTTAAAACTTGGCAGGAAGTCTGCTAGACTCTTTGAAATATGGCTTGAAGTGGTAGAGTTCTAACCTTGAGCAAATGGTATTAGAACAGTACCCCATGCTTGTAGTTCAAGCCCCATGACTAACCCCCCCAACAAGAAAAACAACAACCCAATAAACCATTAGATGTGAACTTGTGTGGTTTGTGAAATGTTCCTCAAAGAATTGTGATACTGATGAGAGCACCCTAATTCTAATGGCAGCTTGTTGAATAGAGCTATGTGCTGAGTCCTTCATAAGGTGCTCTGTGCTGAGTCCTGCACATGGTGCTATGTGCTGAGTCCTTCACAAAGTGCAGTGTGCAGAGTCCTGCATTGGGTGCTGGGTGCTGAGTCTTTCACAGGATGCTGTGTGCTGAGTCATGCAAAGAGTGCCATGTGCTGTGTTTTTTACAAGGTGCATTCTTTCATCAGGTCCTTGTAAGAGCCCCACAACTGAGATGATTATGCAGACAATAATATTGAGGCTCAGATATGTCCCTATGTCAGAGAAAAAATTATGTATTACTGAAAAGTAATGAGTTGTATCTTCAATTTTTTTGTTTTGTTTTTTCTCAGTCATGAACCTTGAACTAGGGGGGCCTGAGTGCTGCCCCTTACCACTTGGGCTAGCTCTCCACCACGTGGAGCCAAGGACCCCCTTGCAGCAGAGTGCCACCTAGGGGTCGATAGCTGAGGTTGTCATCCTGCCTTCTCAAGAAGCTGAGATCTGAGGATCTGGCTTCCAAACTATCTCAGACACAAAAGGTCCCATGAGACTGTCATCTCCAATTCACCACTAAGTAACCTGAAGTTGAAGCTGGGTGCTTGTAGCTCATGTGTGTCATACTAGCTACTCAGGAGGATGAGATCTGAGGATCATGGTTCAAAGCTAGCCTGAGCAGGAAAGTCCTTGAGACACTAAGCCCCAATGGACCACCAGAAAAACTGAAATGGTGCTTTGGCTCAAATGGTAGAGCATAAGACTTGAGCTGAAGAGCTCAGGGACAGCACCCAGGCCCAGACTTCAACTCCTACAACAACAACAAAAAGACAGAAACAAACTAACAAACCTGAAGTAGAGGGCTGAGAATATGCCTTTGGAGTAGAGTTCTTTGCATATATAAAACGCTGGGTTTGATTTCTCAGGACCACATCACTAAAAAAAAAAAGCCTGAAGTGGCTCTGGCTCAAGAGGAAGAGGGGGGTAAGAGGGCTATCCTTGTACAAGAGAAACTAGTTACAGTGCTCAGGTACAGAGCTCAGGTTCTGAATTCAACTTCCAGGAATGGTATTTGAACCAGAGCACATGTGCAAGCACACACTCACACACACAGCCTAGAAGTGATGCCGTTAAAAAAAATGGTAAAGCAGTGGGTGTCTTCACTGAGCTCATGGTCAGCACCCCAGCCCTGTGTTCAACCCCCAAACCTAGCCACCCAGGGACCAACTAGTAGAGGTCAAAAGATTCAAAACCTGGTGAGATTCACCAGCCCTAGATGACAGGAAGCTTTGTGATATTAGATATGTGGTTAGATTTTCCAAGCTTCTAGAAACCTAAGAGAGGCATCATATGCCCATCATCGCCCTCAATGAAACACTTCATGAGGTTCAGTGCCCTGGTTGTCTGCCAGAACGTATCCTGAATTATATTGAGCACTGTATCTGAATACTGGAATATAGTATCCAAAGGCAGGATAAGTGCACAGAACTTGGACTGCCACGGGAGGTGGCACAAATGAAGACTTCCTGTCAAACCAGAGCACTGGGGAGAGAGACAGTTTGGGGTAAAAAGAGACCTATTTCTCCTGACTGTTAGAGCCCGCCCAAAATCATTCTCACTATCTGACCTGGATAGTTGTTTGTTACACAGCTGTACAGGAATGAGGCTTTTGTCTGCCTGTCCAGACAATGAGAGAGACTTCTTTCAGCAGGCCTGGGATGCAGAGAAATCCTCAGGCTACACTGAGAACAGTGAAGGGAGCCCTGGAACATGCACTTTCATGAAAGCAGTCTCTGTTATGAAATCATTTTCTTGAATACAAATTTCCTAGCTTGGTGATGTTCATCATAGCTACTCTGGAACTTCACCTATAGGAATACATCCATACATACCCAAACACATGGAAGTACAGGCTCTTTTTCAGGTGGCATATCCGAGGTTGAACTATGAGCCGAGGCATTGTCCCTGAGCTCCTTTGGCTCAAGGGTAGTGCATTAACCTTGAATTACAGCCCCACTTCTGGGTTTTTCTGTGATATGTTAGAAATAACAGTGTCATGGACTTTCCTATGCTGGCTGGATTCAAACTCAGATTCTCTACATATCAGCCGCTGAAGAGCAGCTATTAAAGTGAGAAGCCGCTGGCACCTTCTTTCTTTTCTTCTTCATTTTTGAATCTAGACAATCTGACCTGTTAACAGGGTCATTCCAATGGCTTGAATTTATAAGTTAACTACCAAATATTCTTTATAGCTGCTTTCACTGAGAAGGATTTTCTCTCCTCATCTTCTCCTCTGGTCACAGGTTTTAAGCCAAAAGTGAGAAGTGAGTGTCACAGGATTTGGCAGCAAATGTCCACAGGACATGTCAGCCCTGTCACTTAGCATTGAGCTGCAGTGAATTTACTGTCTCAGGATGAGAGGACCAAAAGCTGGAGCAATCCTCATACTGTCTACATTGCTCCTTTTACCTATAAAATGATCTAATAATTATGAGTGCTGTGTGTCTCTAACCTTAAGTATCTAGAACACACTAGAAGCATCTTCATGTATCTCTTTTTCTCTAGTGCCTCTTAAAATTTAGATTAAGGGCTTGTGTGGAGGGGCTACTCGGTGAATCCCTAAGGAAAACCCCTTGAGGCCTCTTGGGAGATCGCCGTTCAAAGTCAGCCTGAGCAGGAAGTCTGTGAGACTCTTAACTCCAATAAACCACCAAAAAACCAGAAGTGGAGCAGTGGCCCAGAGGGTAGAGCTCCAGCATTGAGGGAGAAAGCCGAGCAGGAGACAGAGGCTAGACCAGGCAGGAAAGCCTGGGAGGTGCTTATGTCCAATTAATGACCAGATGGGTGGAAGTGTATCTGTGGTGGTGGTAAAGCCTCAGCCTTGTGCAAAACAGCTCTGGAATGCATCGGGCCCTGAGTTCAAGCCCTGGGATGGCCACAAAAAGAGAAGGCCAAGTTTATGTATCAGTGCCCAATGCAGTTATGTGTGTATATTACCTCCCTGAGTGCAAACAGACCATATGCAATTCTTCTCCTTTTATTTACTGGATTATTTTTCAGATATGCTCCTTGCACATACCACATCATTGTCTTCATTTCAGGCCCATAGCTTTTCTCTTCCAGGGTTCCAGGCCTGTGTCCTTATATAATGCATCCTGAAGCTCTCAGCAGCCTTTTTTTTTTTTTTTTTTTTTTTTTTTTTTTTTTTTTAAATTGTATTTTATTTTATTTGAGAACATACTGTACAGAGGGGCTACAATTACATGGGCAGAATAATGCATACATTTCTTACCAAGCATTGCAGCCTCCTCCTTTGTTTACCCTTCACTTCCCTTCCCTGCCTCCCCCCTCCCCCCACCCAATTTTACCCCCCTCCCCCCACCCAATTATACCCCCCTCCCCCCCCCACACCGAAATTGTAAAGCTGGTTTTGACATGACATTTTGTACTTCTCATTGTTGCAACAGGTCCACCTGAATCCTTAAACGATTTGTTTGTCCCCATCTCCTCCACATGATATACTGATATCAAATATAGTGAAAGCGGGGGTTACACTGTGGGGGAGGGACATACAAAGCAATAAAGGAATAATCTTATAAATGCATTAGAAATACATGCATGAAAGAAACGAAAACATTAAAATACATATTTAAGGGTTCATTTTCCTAACATCACATTATCTGGCCTTTTCCGCTTGACTCATACCTATACTAGATATTGCAAATAAGGGAAACCATGGGACCTATGCTTCTTTGGGCCTGGCTTACTTCACTTAATATAATTTTTTCCAAACCTTTCCATTTCCTAACAAATGGGGCAATGTCATTCTTTCTGATGGAGGCATAGAATTCCATTGTGTATATATACCACATTTTCTTGATCCATTCATCTACTGAGGGGCATCTGGGTTGGTTCCATATCTTAGCTATGGTAAATAATGCTGCAATAAACATAGTTGTGCTGGTAGCTTTAGTGTGGTCTTGTTTGTAAACATTTGGGTAAATGCCCAAAAGTGGGATTGCTGGATCATAGGGGAGATCTATGTGAAGTCTTTTGAGGAACCTCCATACTGCTTTCCAAAGTGGTTGAACAAGTTTACATTCCCACCAACAATGAAGTAAGGTTCCTTTCTGTCCACATCCCCTCCAGCATCTGTTGTTATTAGAGTTCTTGATTTTTGCTGTTCTAACTGGAGTGAGGTGATATCTCAATGTTGTTTTGATTTGCATTTCTTTTATGGCTAGGGATGTTGAACATTTCTTCATGTGTCTATTGGCCATCCTTCTTTCTTCTTCAGAGAAGCTTCTCTTTAAGTCTTTCGCCCACTTATTTATTGGGCAGTTGTTTCTTTGAGGATTTGTTGTTGGGTGGTTTAATTTTTTGAGTTCCAAGTATATTTTTGATATGAGACCTTTGTCCGTTGTATGGCTAGTAAAGATCTTCTCCCAATCGGTGGGCTTTCTATTGATCTTGCCAGCTATGTCATTTGCCCTGCAGAAGCTCTGCAATCTTATGCAATCCCATTTGTCCAACCTTTCTTTGATTTGTTGTGCTTCCGGGTCTCTATTCAGAAAATTTCGACCTGAGCCAAGGAGACCTAGGGTTTCTCCTATTCCATCCTGTAATGTTTTCAGAGTGTCTGCTTTGAGTTCAAGGTCTTTGATCCATTTGGAGTTGATTCTGGTGCAGGGTGATATATAAGGATCTAGCTTTAGTTTTCTACATGTAGTTAACCAATTTTGCCAGCACCATTTACTGAAGAGGCTGTCTTTCTTCCATTCTATTGTTTTAGCTTCCTTATCGAAGATTAGATGGCTATAGGTCTGTAGGTTCATTTCTGGGTTTTCAATTCTATTCCATTGGTCCTGAGGTCTGTTCTTATGCCAATACCAAGCTGTTTTGATTACTATGGCTTTATAGTAGAGTTTGAAATTTGGTATTGATATTCCTCCAGCAGTGTTCTTTCCGTTGAGGAGCGTTTTTGCTATTCGGGGTCTTTTATTGTTCCATATGAATTTTTGGATTGCCTCCTCTATTTCCTTGAAGAATGAGGGTGGAATTTTGATAGGTATCGCGTTGAATTTGTAGATAGCCTTGGGAAGTATTGCCATTTTCACGATGTTAATCTTGCCAATCCAGGAGCATGGGAGGTTTTGCCATTTTTTAAGTTCTGTGTTGATTTCCTTTTTCAAGATTTTAAAGTTTTCATCATAGAGGTCCTTCACTTCTTTGGTTAAGTTAATTCCTAGGTATTTTATTTTTTGTGGGGCTATTACAAATGGAGTTGCTTTCCTAATTTCAGCCACACTTTTCTCATTGTTGGCATATAGAAAAGCCATTGATTTTTGGGGGTTAATTTTATAACCTGCTACTTTGCCAAAGTTTTGAATCAGCTTGAGTAATTTGGGAGTGGAGTCTATGGGATTCTTTAAATACAAGATCATGTCATCTGCAAAGAGGGAAAGTTTTATTTCTTCTTTCCCTATTTGGATCCCCTTTATGTCTGCATCTTGCCTTATTGCTGTAGCTAGGCATTCTAATACTAGATTGAAGAGAAGTGGAGAGAGTGGGCATCCTTGTCTTGTTCCTGAGTTAAGAGGAAATGGCTTTAGTTTTTCACCATTGAGTATAATGCTGGCTGTAGGTTTGTCATATACAGCCTTTATTGTATTGAGGAATGTTCCATGGATTCCTAATTTTTCCAGAACCTTCATCATAAAGGGGTGTTGGATCTTGTCAAATGCTTTTTCTGCATCTATTGAGATAACCATGTGGTTCTTATTCTTGCTCCTGTTGATGTGATGAATAATATTAATTGATTTGCGTATATTGAACCAGCTTTGCATCCCTGAAATGAATCCTGTTTGATCATGGTGTATGATTTTTTGGATGAATTGTTGAAGTCGATTGGCCAAAATTTTGTTGAGAAGTTTTGCATCAATGTTCATCAAAGAAATGGGTCTATAGTTTTCTTTCTTTGATGAGTCCCTGCCTGGTTTTGGGATGAGGGTTATGATGGCTTCATAGAATGTGTTTGGTAGTGAGCTTTCTCTTTCAATTTCATTGAAGAGTTGGAGGAGTATTGGTGTGAGCTCTGCTTTGAAGGCCTTGTAAAATTCCGCTGTAAAACCATCTGGTCCTGGACTTTTCTTAGCTGGGAGGTCTCTTATTGCTGTTTCTATTTCAATGCTTGATATGGGCCTGTTAAGCTGGTTTAACTCATCTTGGTTTAGTTTTGGCATGTCAATATTTGCTAGGAAAAGGTCCATTTCTGTCAAGTTCTCAAACTTATTAGCATAAAGTTTTGAGAAGTATTCCCTTATAATGTTCTGAATCTTGGTTGTTTCCGTGGTGATGTTTCCATTCTCATCTCTGAGTTTATTAATTTGGGTGTGCTCTCTCCTTTTTCTGATAAGGTTTGCTAAGGGTCTGTCGATTTTGTTAAGTTTTTCGAAGAACCAACTCTTTGTTTTGTTGATTCTTTCTATAGTTTTTTTGGATTCTAATTCATTTAATTCTGATTTAATTTTGATTATTTCTTTCCGTCTACTGGATTGGGGTTTATCTTGCTGCTCTTTTTCAAGGAGGTTTAGATGTGTCATTAAATTGTTAGTTTCCGATCTCTCCAATTTGTTGATGTAGGAGCTCAGAGCTATAAACTTTCCTCTGAGTACTGCCTTTGCTGTGTCCCAGAGGAGCTGGTAATTTGTGTGTTCATTTTTGTTGAATAGCATGAACATTTGAATTTCCTTTCTAATCTCTTCCATGACCCACTCATGATTCAGTAGTGTGTTGTTCAGCCTCCATGTGATACCGGACTTTCTTTGGTGGCTTTTGGTGTTGAGTTCTAATTTTATTCCCTTGTGGTCAGAGAGAATGCAAGGTATAACTTCAATGTTTCTGAATTTAGACAAGTTTGCTTTGTGGCCTAAAATGTGGTCTATTTTAGAAAACGTTCCATGTGCTGCTGAGAAGAACGTGTATTCTGATGCTGCTGGGTGAAATGTTCGGTAAATGTCTGTTAAGTCTAGTTGATCTATGCAGCTGTTTAGATCTGCGGTTTCTCTGTTGAGTTTTTGCCGAGTTGATCTATCTAGTGGGGAGAGTGGTGTGTTAAAATCCCCAACGATTAATGTCTTTGGATCTATCTGGGATTTGAGGGAAAGTAGTGTTTCTTTGATAAATTTGGGTGCTCCATTGTTTGGCGAATAGATATTTAGAATTGTAATATCCTCCTGAAGGAGAGATCCTTTAATTAGTATGTAGCGACCTTCTTTATCTCTTCTCACGAATTTTAATTTGAAGTCTATTTTATCTGATATTAGGATTGCAACTCCCGCCTGTTTATGAGGGCCGTTTGCTTGGTAGATTTTGTTCCAGCCTTTAACCTTGAAAATATGTTTGTTTTTACGGGCAAGATGTGACTCCTGCAGGCAGCAGATAGAAGGGTCTTGTTTTTTAATCCAACTAGACAGTCTATGTCGCTTAATTGGAGAGTTCAGTCCGTTAACGTTAAGAGATAGGACTGAGAGGTATTTGGGAGTTCCTGCCATGTTATCCACCTTCTTGGGGGCTGTGAAAACTGGGTTCTTCCTAAGGTTCTTGGATTCTCCATTTGTGTGCAGTTTCTTGGCCTTTGTTGCGTTCTTGTTGGTTTTCTATGTGTAGGACATCTTTAAGAATCTTTTGCAGGGCTGGTTTGGTGGAGATGTATTGTTTCAATTTTTCTTTGCTATGGAAGGTTTTTATTTGGCCTTCAGTTATGAAGGAGAGTTTAGCTGGGTACAGTATTCTTGGTTGATAGTTGTTTGTTTTTAGGGCATGGCATACGTCATTCCAGGCTCTTCTTGCTTTGATTGTCTCTGCTGAGAAATCTGAGGTAATTCTAATTGGTTTCCCTTTATAGGTGATTAATCTTTTCTCCTTGACAGCTTTAAGGATCTTTTCCTTGGTCTGGGTTGATCCTGTGTGGATTATAATGTGACGGTGGGATGTCCTATTCTGGTCTGGTCTATTTGGGGTTCTAAAAGCTTCTTGTATCTGAATAGGCCTATCTTTTTGTATGTTTGGGAAGTTCTCTGCTAGGATCCTGTTAAACAAATTTCCTAGACCATTAACTTCTGTTTCTAGGTGCTCCTCTACACCCATTATCCTTAAATTGGGCCTTCTGATGGTGTCCTCCAGGTGTTGGATAGACCTATCATATTTCTTGGACTTGTCTTGGATGGTTGTATGTTCTTTCTCTATAATATCTAGGCTGTCTTCAATCCCTGAGATTCGATCTTCTGCATGGTCTAACCTGCTGTCAAGACTCTCTACTTTGTTTTTTATCTCTTTTCCTTCTACTTGGTCAGCTTTGATGGCTTCAAGTTCTTTGTTGAAGCTCTGTTTTAGGTCTTGTATGAATTTCTTTACTTCCTTAATTTGGTGTTCAGTGTTTGTTCTCAAATCACTTAGTTGATTGGTTATGGTTTCTTTGGACTCCCATTCCTTCTGTTGGGTTCCATTCAACATTCCCTTTGTGGTCTCCCTGACTTCCTTCAGCTCTTTGTTAATGGATTCCATGAATGTCTTTAGTGATCTTTGTGTATTCTCTACCTGGTCTCTTAATTCGTGAATTACTCTTTGATTAGTTTCCTCCCTTCTGTGGGATTCCTGCAGTTCTCTTTGAGTGTTCTCTGCCTGCTCACGCCATTCCTCCCTTTCTCTTTGAGTATTCTCAAGTTGTTCATGCAAATCCTGTATCAGTTTTTGAGAAGCTTCCTCACGCTTATGATATTCCTGTATAAACTTCTGGGATGCCTCCTCTCTCTCCCTATCACGCTCATACAGAGTCCTTTGTACATTGTCAAACTTCTCATTTATCATGTTTGCTATTAGTGTTTGTAGAGCTATTTGGGAACTCTCCTCTGGGTTATTCTTTATCTGTTCTAATCCCTGATTATCAAGGTTGGGAATTGAGATACCCGAATTTGCCATTTTTCTTGTGTTTTTCCGGCTTACTCGGCCCATTTGAGATAAAGATTGCACCAGTTTTGTGCTAGAACACTATCTTAAGGCAACCATCAACCAAAGTTTGCATTTGTACAGTCAATAGTCTACAGATACAATCTAGTTCAACAGATACATCTATTCAACATCAAACGACTATATGTTAAAGGACTTCGAACCGCAGAAAAGAATTTGGAAAACCAGAAATTATTAGGATTAGTGAGAGATGTGGGTAAAAAATAGGAATAGATTGGTGTGGGGAGGCACAAGGAGAGTTAACTATGTCCTACTCACAGTGCAGGAAATGGGTTGGGTAGGATGCAAGTAGAGAGAGAGAGAAAAAGAAGAGACGGAAAGGGGTATAAAGAGAGACCAGAAAAAGAATAGAAACGTAAAAATTAATGTTATTATAGAGGTTAAAAGACCGTCTATTTAGAGAGGAATGTGAATATGTTCAGAGAAGGGGAGGGACATTGAGGAGATGTGAAAAGCTTTAAGGGAGAAGAAAAGATCAGAAGTTCAGTAGAGCTAGATAAAAAACAAAAAGATAATTAAGAAAGAAAGAAAAAGAGAAAGAAGACAAGAAAAGAAAGGAAAACTCTCATTCACGTAATTCTGAAATAAAAATTATAAGATGAGAAAAAAAAAGTTACTGGAAAACAATTATTTTTTCAGAAGAGGCAAAAATTAAAGATTAATAAAAGTTTTAGAAGGGAAAAAAATTTATATACATATTTATATATATATATATAAGGTAACAAAAAACAAAAAACAAGCAAAAAAAAGAAAAGAAGAAGAAGAAAAAAAAGAGAAAAAAAAAAAAAAAGAAGAAAAAAAAAGTCTTTTGATTTTTTTTTTTGTTTTTTTGTTTTTGGGGGGGGAGGAGTGGGAAGAATCCTGTATCTCCCTTTTGTCTGCAACCAGTCTCTTGGAGTCTCTGGTCAGCTTGAGGTCCTGTGGCTTGATTGGTTTCTTAAGTCAGTTGGTTGGAAGAGGCAGAAAAATGCTCTGCTTTACCCAAGATTTTGAGATCCCCCTCCCAGGTTAGTTTTCTGGGAGGGTGGTCTGCTTTGAGAGTCACAAAAGAGGGGGATGTGGTGATGAGTCTAGGTTCTGGGTGGAGTTGAGGCCTTTCAGCAAACAGTAGCTTTTCCCTGGGGCTATTTTGTGATAACTCACAGCGCCCAGCCTGGAGCCATTCTCAGGGTTTCTGTTTTTCAATTGATTGTGGTGGCTGCTAGAGGGAGGGGCAGCCTCTGGCTCTGGTTACCCAGTGAGGCTAGGCTGGCGCCTGTGCTGGGTGACTTTTCCCTGGATGGAGCTGAGTCTGGCAGGTCACTTCGGCGTTAAGTTCTTGTGACCTGCTAAATGACTCATTTTATTCCAAGGCCTGAGCTGAAGCTAGCAGCAACTCCGAGCTTTGTCGGTATCCAAGATGGAGATCACCGGTGCTGGGGGGGGAGGGGTGGCCTTCCTTCCTCTGCTCCCTGAGGAGTGAGGATGTCGGGCTTGTACTCACGCTGAGTCTTGGGTCCTGGGTCGTCTCTGGTGCCGAGTCTTGGATCCTGGGTCGTCTCTGGTCTGCAAGCTGCAGGGTGAAGATGTCCGCTCTTTGTTGGTTCTTGCTGGTGTTGAGTAGAATCCGCTCGGCCGCTGCGTCTGGCTCCTTCGTCCCGGACTCTCTGTGTGAGCGCTCAGGTATGGCCCCCGGCTGTGGTCTCTGCCGCTTGCGACCCTGTCGCCGCCGCCGCCGCCGTGGCGGCTGCTGACGACCACTTGCCTTGGCTTCCCCTCTCTTGTCTAACTCTCTGTCCTGTGATGGCACACTTGGTGTGATTCTCTGGCTTAGGACTGTTCACTGGAACTCTAAAGCTGCTTTCTATGCGAGAGCTTGTTCAGATTCCAGCTTCTCCTCCGCCATCTTCCCGGAACTCCTCTCAGCAGCCTTTATTTACATTTTATTATGGGACCAATGCAAGAATAGTCACAAATCAGACAGGGGACGAGAAGATCAGGTTTCATAGAAGTAACCAGTATTCAGAAAGTTTAACTTGGGGACGTAAAATGGTAGCATACTTATGTAAAAACTACCATTAAGGAAAAGATGAGGATGCTGGGAATGTGGATTACTGAGAGAGTGCTTGTCTAGCATGCAAGAAGCCTTGGGTATGATTCCTTGGGAGCACATACACAGAAAAAGCCAGAATCGGTGCTGTGGCTCAAGTAGTATTGTGCTAGAGACTAGTGTCCTGGCCTTTATTTCAACCCAAGAACTGGCAAAGAGATATCTAGATAGGTGGGTAGATAGATAGATATAGGCACATACATACATACATACATACATACACAAATACATTGATCCATAGATAGATTCAGTAGATAGATAGAAAGATGATAGATGAATCTGGTCTTGGATGTCAGGAGGAAAGAAGGGAACAATTCCCAGTCATGAGGCCTTCTGCAGTGTGCCAGGACACCAGCATCGTCTTCCCAGAACCATAGGGCAGGAAGACTGTCTCTTTTCCAGTTCTCAGGCAGCCAAAGGCCCCAGAGTCAAACAGGTAGACCTAGTTTCTAACTCAGGGATTGGAGATTTGCATTAATGACGTGGAGAATGAAGGAAGGAGAAAGGACTGGCAGAGATAGAAGAAGGGCCTTCAAATATGACAGATGGTGAGTGAAAAACCCACTCCTTAAGACCAGAGAGCAGTGTTTTTCTACTCTGTTCCTCCCCTCTCACCCACTAAACTGGCTCTCTATTGGTAACCTAAAGGTAGGCTGAGACTCCCTTCACCTGAGGGAGGAAGGTTAATTAGTCATTGTTTGAAGAGTTTAACTCTAACAATTGTTTCAGGTTTCCCCCCATAGGTGGTTGTTCCTGGAATGAATGAAGTGATTTTGCAGCTCCCTTCCCTGATGAGTGTGTACATTCTGCCTCCTAATCCTGTAGGCCTACTCTCTGCATCTAGCTTGGCTTTGAAACTGTTTTCTGCCTTCAATTACAGTGTTACACTGCAGTTCTTCCTGCTAACATGGCTAGGGTTTGGCTCCTGAGAACTTCATTTGAACCCAGGATAGGTCAATAATGTTTCTTTCCTGCTTCTATAGCTCAAGAACTCTAAGAACATTTAGAGTACAAGTACTTCTCCTCACCAAAGGAAACAAAGGAAGCTCTTGAACATCTGACCTTTCATAAGTGGAAATCTGAGTGTCATAGACTTTTCTGCCCTCGCTGGCTTCACCCTGTGATCCTGACACCTCAGTCTCCTGAGCTAGCGTGACGGGACTGAGCTACTGGTGTTCGGCTTGGTTCAGAATTGCAATGACATTGACAATACAAGTCAACTGCTTATCACAAAGGGTTTGGGGAACATATTAAGCCTTTCAACATTGGACCTTTCAGAACCCAGTAGGACACAAGGTTACAATGCTAGAGTCTGAGAGCCTGGGCATATGGATCTGCTGCACTTGAGCCTGCAGCTCTAGTTCTATTCTGGTGTCCATCAGTGTTCATTTTCCAAAGAATGTTCTCATAATTAGCAAATAGGAAAAATTCTTTGATTAAGCCTCACTTTTTTCCAATTGTGTGTCTCAAACTCAAGTGTGGCACTGTCCTTGAACCCATCAGCTCAAGGCGAACACTATACAACTTGAGCCACAGCGCCACATGGGTTTTTTGGTGGTTCACTGGATATAAGAGTCTAATAGGCTTTCCTTGCCTAGGCTGTCTTTGAACAGTGGTCTTCAGCTCTCAGCCTCCTGAGAAGCTAGCATTCCAGGTGTGAGCACTGGCATCTGACCTATTGTTTTTTGACAGTCCTGGGGCTTGATCTTAGGGCCTTGGTACTGTCTCTGAGCTTCTTATTCTCAAGGCTAGGCACTTGACCCACACCACAGCTTCTGCTTTTTCTGAGTATGTGGCACTGAAGTTTAAAACCCTGGTATTCAGGCATGCTGAGCGAGCTCTTTACCACTTAGCCGCATTTCTAACCCCACCCTTACAATTGTATCCTTCACTTTTGTATCCTCATAAAAAGGCATCTGACTATACATCATCTAAAGAAATCCCAAGGGTGTCGGCAGAAACTGCAGCCACCATAACTGAATCACATAGAGTCCGGGACGAAGGAGCCAGATGCGGCAGGTGGGCGGATTCTACTCAACACCAGCAAGAACCGACAAGAAGAAGATACCTTCATCATGCAGTTCGCAGACCAGAGACGACCCAGGAACCAAGACTCGGCGTGAGTAGAAGCCTAACGTCCTCACTCATTCTCAGGGAGCAGAGGAGGGAAGGCCAGCCCTCCCCCACCCCCAGTAACGGAGATCACAATCTTGGATACCAACAAAGCTTGGCAGAGCTGCTAGCTCCAACTCAGGCCTTGGAATAAATCTAGAGTCATCTAGCAGGTCACAAGAACCTAACTTGGCCTGCCAGACTCAGCTCCACCCAGGGAAAAGTCACCCAGCTTGGGCGCCAGCCCCAGGAGTGGCTTTCTTCACTGGGTAATCAGAGCCAGAGGCTGCCCCTCCATTTAGCAGCCTCGACAATCAACTGAAATTCAGTAAACAGAAACCCTGAGACTGGCTCCAGGCTGGGATCCGTGAGTTTCTCACAAACCAGCCCCCAGGAAAAGCTACTGTTTGCTGAAAGGCCTCAACTCTACCCAGAACCTAGCCTCATTGCAGCATCTCCAAACTCGAGAAAAAAGCCATCTCCCTCTTTTGTGATACTCAAAGCAGACCTCCCTCCCATTGAACTAACCTGGGAGGAGGATCACAGAGCATTTTTCTGCCTGTTCAAAGAAACTGACTTAAGAAACCAACTAAGCCACATGAACACAAGCAGACCAGAGACTCCAACAAGAGGCTGGTTATCGACACAAAGGAGACACAGGATTTTTCCCACCCCTCCCAAAAAAATAAAGAACTTTTTTTTGTACCTTTTATAATTTTTTTTTTGAAAATTTTTTTAATCTTTAACTTTTACCTTTTTAGAAAAAAATTGTTTTCTAGTAATTTTATTTTCCTCTTAAAATTTTATTTTATGGGTACAAGAGTGTGTGCATTTTTCTTTCTTTTTTGTTTTTGTTTTTGTTTTGTTTTGTTTTTTGTTTAGCTCTACTGACCTTCTGATCCTTTTTCTTACTTTCTTATCCTTTTCACCTTTTCTTCTCTTTCGTTCTTCTTTATGTGACTTAATTTCTGCTCTGCACATCCTCAGATAAAACCGTATTCGATTATTAGACCTTATCCCACATTGTGTACACACTTACTCCACAAATTTATTACTCAATTCAAAACCTCTTAGACTTAAATTCCTTAATAGCAGTACGACCTCTTTACACCTTTATAATATTTTAAGTATTTTTATTTTTAAGTTTTTCACATCTCCTTTATATCCCTCCCCTTCTCTCACTATATTCATGTTCTTCTCTGAAGAATTTGTTTTCGATTCTGTAAATTATATCTAATTTTTACCTTTCTATTTTTTCAGGTCTCTTTTTGTTCCTTTTCTCTTCTTTTCTTTCTCTCTCTCTACTTACATCCTATCCAAACTATTTCCTGCTTTGAGATTAGGACTTAGTTAACTCTCCCTGTGCCTTCCAACATCACTCTACTCCTATTTTTTACGCACATCTCTTCCTAAACCTAATAATTTCTAGTTTACCAAATTCTTCTTTGCGGTTCGTAGCCCATTAATATGCAGTTGTTTGATGTTGAATAGATGTATCTGTTGAACTAGAATGTACCTGCAGGCTATTGACTGTGAAAATACAGACTTTGGTTAATGCTTGACTAAAGATAGTGTTCTAGCACAAAACTGGTGTTAATTTCATCCCAAATGGGCAGAGTAAGCCAGAGAAACACAAGAAAAATGGAAAGTCCGGGTACCTCAACTAAAACTCATGATAATCAGGGGACAGAACAGATAATGAATAATCCAGAGGAGATTTCCCAAACAGCTCTACAAACACTGCTGGCAAACATGATAAATGAAAACATTGAAAACATACAGAGGACTCTGTAAGAGCGTGATAGGGAGAGAGGGGAGGCAATCCAAAAGTCTATACAGGAATATCATAAGTGTGAGGAAGCTACTCTAAAACTAATACAGGATTTGCATGAGCAGGTTAAGAATACTAAAAGAGAAAGGCAGGAATGGTGTGAGCAGGCTGAGAACACTCAAAGAGACCTACAAGAATGGCATGAAAGGGAGGAAGTTAATCAAAGAGTAATACAGGAATAGAGAGAGCAGGATGAGAATACACAAAGATCACTAAAGGCATTCATGGGATCCATTAACAAAGAGCTGAAGGAAGTCAGGGAGATCACAAAGGGAATGCTGAATGGAACTCAACAGAAGGAATGGGAGTTCAAGGAAACCATAAACAGTCTGAGAATAAACACTGAACACCAAATTAAGGAAGTAAAGAAGTTCATACAAGATCTAAAGCAAAGCTTCCACAAAGAATTAGAAGCCATCAAAGCTGACCAACTAGAAGGAAAAGAAATAAAAAACAAAGTAGAAAGTCTCAACAGTAGGTTAAACCATGCAGAAGATCGAATCTCGGGGACTGAAGACAGCCTAAACATTGTAGAGAAAGGACATACAACCATCCAAGAAAAATCCAAGAAATATGAGAGATCTATCCCACACATGGAAGAAACCATCAGAAGGCCTAATCTAAGGATAATGGGTGTAGAGGAGCACCTAGAAACAGAAGTTAATGGTCTAGGAAATATGTTTAACAGGATCCTAGCAGAGAACTTCCCATACATGCAAAAAGATAGGCCTATTCAAATACAAGAAGCTTTTAGAACTCCAAATAGACCAGACCAGAATAGGACATCCCACCATCACATTATAAACAACACAGGATCAATTCAGACCAAGGAAAAGATCCTTAAAGCTGTCAAAGAGAAAAGGTTCATCACCTGTAAATGGAAACCAATTAGAATCACCTCAGATTTCACACCTGGAATAATGTATGCCATGCCCTAAAAACTAGAATAGTGTACCCAGCTAAACTCTCCTTCATAACTAAAAGCCAAATAAAAGCCTTCCATAGCAAAGAAAAATTGAAACAGTACATCTCCACCAAACCAACCCTACAAAAGATTCTTAAAGATGTCCTACACATAGAACACCAACAAGAACAAAATAATGGAAAAGAAATTGCACCCAAACTGAGAATCCAAGAACCATAGGAAGAACACAGTTTTCGCAATCCCCAAGAAAGTGGATAAAATGGCAGGAACTCCCAAATACCTCTCAGTCCTATCTCTTAACATTAACGGAGTTAACTCTCAAATTAAGCCACATAGACTGTCTAGTTGGGTTAAAAAACAAGATCCTTCTCTCTGCTGCCTTCAGGAGTCACATCTTGCCAGTAAAAACAAACACATTTTCAATGTTAAAGGCTGGAACAAAATCTACCAAGCAAACAGCACTCATAAACTGATGGGAGTTGCAATACTAATATCAGATAAAATAGACTTCAAATTAAAATTTGTGAGAAGAGATAAAGAAGGTCGCTACATACTAATTAAGGGATCTCTCCTTCAGGAGGATATTACAATTCCAAATATCTATTTGCCAAATAACGGAGCACCCAAATTTATCCAAAAAACACTACTTTCCCTCAAATCCCACATAGATCCAAAGACAATAATTGTTGGGGATTTTAACACACCATTCTGCTCACTAGATATATCAACTCGGCAAAAACTCAACAGAGGAACCGCAGTTCTAAACAACTGCATAGATCAACTAGATTTAACAGACTTCTACCGAATATTTCACCCAGCAGCATCAGAATACACATTTTTCTCAGCAGCACACGGAATATTTTCTAAAATAGAACACATTTTAGGCCACAAAGCAAACTTGTCCAAATTCAGAAACATTGAATTAATACCTTGCATTCTCTCAGACAACAAGGGAATAAAATAAGAGCTCATCACCAAAAGCCACCAAACAAAGTCCGGTAACACATGGAGGCTGAAGAACACACTGCTGAATATCCAGTGGGTCAAGGAAGAAATTAGAAAGGAAATTCAAATGTTCACGCTATTCAACAAAAAGGAGCTGCCGAATTACCAGCTCCTCTGGGACACAAGAAAGGCACTACTCAGAAGCAAGTTTATACCTCTGAATTCCTATGTCAACAAATTGGAGAGATCTGAAACCAACAATTTGATGAGACATCTGAATCTCCTTGAAAAATAGAAGCTAGATAAACCCCAATCCAGTAGACGGAAAGAAATAATTAAAATTAAATCAGAATTAAATGAATTAGAATAAAAAATACTACAGAAAGAATCAACAAAACAAAGAGTTGGTTCTTCGAAAAAATTAACAATATTGACAGACCCTTAGCAAATCTTATCAGAAAAAGAAGAGAACACACACAAATAAATAAACTGAGAGATGAGAATGGAAACATTACCACGGAAACAACCAAGATTCAGAACATTTTAAGGGAATACTTCTCAAAACTTTATGCTAAGAAGTTTAAAACTTGGAAGAAATGGACCTTTTCCTAGCAAATATTGGCATGCCAAAACTAAACCAAGATAAGTTAAACCAGCTTAACAGGCCCATATCAAGCATTAAAATACAAACAGCTATAAGAGACCTCCCAGCTAAGAAAAGTCCAGGACCAGATGGTTTTACAGCAGAATTCTACAAGGCCTTCAAAGCAGAGCTCACACCAATAATCCTCCAACTCTTCAATGAAATTGAATGAGAAAGTTCACTTCCGAACACAGTCTATGAAGCCATCATAACCCTCATCCCAAAACCAGTCAGGGACTCATCAAAGAAAGAGAACTCTAGACCCATTTATTTGATGAACATTGATGCAAAACTTCTCAATAAGATTTTGGCCAATCGACTTCAACAATTCATCCAAAAAATCATAAACCACGATCAAACAGGATTCATTTTAGCCATGCAATGCTGGTTCAATATGCGCAAATCAATTAATATTATTTATCACATCAACAGGAGCAAGGATAAGAACCACATGGTTATCTCAATAGATGCAGGGAAAGCATTCAACAAGATTCAACACCCCTCTATGATGAAGGTTTTGGAAAAATTAGGAATCCATGGAACATTCCTCAATACAATAAAGGCTGTATATGATGAACATACAGCCAGTATTATACTTAATATTGAAAAACTAAAACCATTTCCCCTTAACTCAGGAATAAGACAACGGTGTCCACCCTCTCCACTTCTCTTCAACCTAGTATTAGAATGCCTATCTACAACAATAAGACAAGACGCAGACATAAAGGGGTTCCAAATAGGGAAAGAAGAAATAAAACTCTCCCTCTTTGCAGACGACAAGATCTTGTATTTAAAGAATGTCATAGACTCCACTCCCAAAATACTCAAGCTGAATCATACCTTTTGCAAAGTACCAGGGTATATAATTAACCATCGAAAATCAATGGCTTTTCTGGATGCCAACAATGAGAAAAGTGTGTCTGAAATTAGGAGAACAACTCCATTTGTCATAGCCCCACAAAGAATAAAATACCTAGGAATTAGCTTAACCAAAGAAGTGAAGGACCTCTATGATGAAAACTTTAAAATCTTGAAAAAGGAAATCAACACAGAACTTAAAAAATGGCAAAACTTCCCAAGCTCCTGGATTGGAAAGATTAACATCGTTAAAATGGCAATACTTCCCAATGCTATCTACAAATTCAATGTAATACCTGTCAAAATTCTACCCTCATTCTTCAAGGAAATAGAAGAGGCAATCCAAAAATTCATATGGAACAATAAAGACTCCGAATAGCAAAAACGCTAATTAACGGGAAGAACACTCTTGGAGGAATATCAATACCAAATTTCAAACTTTACTATAAATTCATAGTAATCAAAACAGCTTGGTACTGGCATAAGAAGAGACATCAGGACCAATGGAATAGAATGGAAAACCCAGAAATGAATCTACAGACATATAGCCATCTAATTTTTGATAAGGGAGCTAAAAAAATAGAATGGAGGAAAGACAGCCTCTTCAGTAAATGGTGCTGGCAAAATTGGTTAACTACTTGTAGAAAAGTAAAGGTAGTTCCTTATATATCACCCTGCACCAGAATCAACTCCAAATGGTCAAAGACCTCGGAGTCAAAGCAGACACTCTGAAAACACTAGAGGTTGGAGTAGCAGAAACCCTAGGTCTCCTTGGCACAGGTCAAAATTTTCTTAATAGAGACCCGGAAACATAACAAATCAAAGAAATGTTGGACAAATGGGATTGCATGAAGTTGCAGAGCTTCTGCATGGCAAAGGACATAGCTAGCAAGATCAATAGTAAGCCCACAGATTGGGAGAAGATCTTCACTAGCCATACAATGGACAAAGGTCTCATATCTAAAATATACTTGGAACTCAAAAAATTAAATCCCCCATCAACAAATCCTCAAAGAAATAACTGCCCAATAAATAAGTGGGCTAATAACTTAAAGAGAAAGTTCTCTGAAGAAGAAAGAAGGACGGCCAATAGACACATGAAGAAATGCTCAACCTCCCTAGCCATAAAAGAAATGCAAATCAAAACAACATTGAGATACCACCTCACCCCAATTAGAATGGCAAAAATCAAGAACTCTAATAACAACAGATGCTGGATGGGATGTGGACAGAAGGGAACCTTACTTCATTGTTGGTGGAAGTGTAAACTTGTTCAACCACTTTTGAAAGCAGTATGGAGGTTTCTCAAAAGACTCCACATGTAGCTCGCCTATGACCCAGCAGTACCACTTTTGGGCAATTACCCAAATGTTTACTAATATGACCACACTAAAGCTACCAGCACAACTATGTTTATTACAGCATTATTTACCACAGCTAAGATATGGAACCAACTCAGATGCCCCTCAGTAGATGAATTGATCAAGAAAATGTGGTATATATACACAATGGAATTCTATGCCTCCATCAGAAAGAATGACATTGCCCCATTTGTTAGGAAATGGAAAGAGTTTGGAAAAATTATATTAAGTGAAGTAAGCCAAGCCTAAAGAAACATAGGTCCCATGATTTCCCTTATTTGCAATAACTAGTATATGTCGGAGTCAAGCAGAAAAGATCAAATAATGTGATGTTAGGAAAATGAACCCTAAGATATGTATTTTAAATGTTTTTTTTTTCTTTCATGCATTTGTTTCTAACTCATTTATAAGATTATATCTTTGTTGCTTTGTACGTCCCTCCCCCACAGTATAACTCCTGCTTTCACTATATTTGTTGTCGGCATAATTTGTGGAGGATATGGGGGAAAACAAGTCATTTTAGGATACAGGTGGACCCGTTGCAACTATTTTAAATACAAGTTGTCATGTCGAAAACGAACTTTACAACTTTCGTCCGGGGGTCGGAGGTGGGATTGGGTGGGGCATGGGGGAAAGACTAGGAAGGATGTGAAGGGTAAAGAAACGAGGAGGTTGCAATGCTTGATAAGAAATGTACTCATTATCTTGTCCATGTAATTGTAACCCCTCTGTACAGTATGTTCACAAAAAATTAAAATTAAAATAAAAAAATATGATCCAGAATAGCAAAAACGATCCTCCACGTAAAGAATACTGCTGGAGATTTATTGCAGTTTAATTTTATAGCAGCATCATTCATGATCAACACATTCCACTGTGACATTGATAACATTCCATTGTTATTCCTATGGATTGGAACCAGTTTCTTAAAATCTATTGTCATTGGTTGGTGTCAGGATGAGGATTCAAAATCAGGATCTATGTTGCCACGTGGGCCTAGGGATTCTCTGATATTCTGCCAGCCTTCATCAATGCAAGGTGAAGTACCCTTTGCAACAGTGTCATTCAGACCCAGGAGGGTTACCGTGTAAAGAAGAAAACTTAAAAAGGCAACATTTTTTCTGTGCATTGTTTTTCCTGCAAGGCCTGGGGGTCTAGGATCCCAGGAGAAGCAGTTTGTCCAGTTGCTGCACCCCAGCATAGGGTGATCAAAGCTGAGGCAGAGTTGCTACGACCTGAGTTCAAACCCTATGCTGAGGAAAATTTTAAAAAAAATTAGCTCCCTGGCTTTGGATTTGAACGCAGGATCAAGGTAAATGTGCAGCTATATGGATGAAGGGGAAGATCACTGTACTTGAAGATAAGAAAGTCAGGACTGTTCACTAGTCCTGAATTCAAGCCCCAGCCCTGGAAAACATACTATTTATATACATTATAAAGATAGGATTTTACTTACCTGTAGATGTTCAGTCCATACATGTCTGATATGGTTGTTCCTTGTATTTTCTGTTTCATTCATTTATTTACCGTTGATTTTACTATGATGAAACCCATTCTGTTTATTACATTGATGACATCCTATCACAGAGCATCCAGATTTGTAGAAATGTTCTCCATCATGCCTGACACCCAGGATTCTCAGAGAAAAGGAAAACAAGTTTCACACTTGGTTCTTACTCCACAATCCACTTGTTGGTAGTACTGCCATCTGACTCAGGGCCTAGCAGGACCAATTGGCCAATAAGTCAAGGTGAACACACAAGCCTGTGAGCATCTAAGGAGCTAGGCCATTCCCAGGATCTGACATTGATCCCCAAGGTGGTTCACTATAGTCATAAATTCATAATTTAAACATAGAATCTATATTGACATACATGTGTGGACAGCATCTTGTATTCGGCATAGTTCTCCTTTGGTTGTCTATAATTCATGGAGGTATTGTGTATTTTACTAAGCATGGTGACAGGTATAACTGTGCTAACATGGATGATGACCTGTTCCCATGGTTATAGAGTTGCCTAGGCATTCTCCATCCTAGTTGAGACCTAAGACGTTCACAGAAGAGGAAAATATGTGCAACAACTTGCTTCTGACATCAGAATGAACCTTTTGTCAGAGCTGGGATTTGAACTCAAGTCTGGGCAGCTCTGTTGCACTGGGGGAGAAGGAGAAGCTCATCATCCTTGAAGACTAGAATGTCAGGACTGGTCCAGGGCCTGATTTGAAACCACAGCACTAGACAAAATAGCAAGGCCACCTTTTTTAAACATAGGATCTCTCTTTACCTATAGGTGTGGTATGCATCTTGCATTCAGTGTAGTTATTCTTTTTATTTTGTGTCTTATTCATGGACATATTTTGTATTTTATTGTGTGTGTTGACAGATATAACAGTGCTGACATGGATGACAACCTGTTCCCATGTCTATAGAGTTGCCTATATAGCATTCTCCATCCTCGATGAGACCGAAGACATTCACAGGACAGGAAAACATGAAACATGGGCAACCTTGGGTTTCTCACATAAGAATGAATCTTTTGGCAGTGCTGGAATTTGAACTCAAGGCTTAGCAGTCCCAATTGGTGAATGGGTCATGGTGAACACAAATGCCTGTGAACCACTGAGGAGCTAGGCCATTCCTGGGACCTGAGATCAAGTCCTGGTGGGGGCCAATATAGTCTTAATTTCATAATTAAACAGAAGATCTATATTTCCAAATATGGCTGGGCAGCATCTTGGGTTCGGTGTAGTCACTCTCTTTATTTTGTGTCTTATTCATTAATGTATTGTGTATTTTCTTGAGTATAGGATGAAAGATATAACTCTGGTGACCTGGATGACAACCTATTCCCATGAGTATAAAGTTGTCTATACATTTTCTACCCTAGGGAGACTGAGAACTTGCACAGCTTAAGCAAATAGGTGTAACGACTGGCTTCTCACATCAGGGTGAATTTTTGTCAGTGCTGGGATTCGAACACGGAGCCTAGGAAGCCCCACTGCTCAATGGATCCACATGATCACACCAGACTGTGAGCCACTAAGGAGCTTGGCCATTCCCAATAACTGAGATTGAGCTCCAGGGAGGCCAAAATGGTCCTCAATGCATCATTGAAACATGGGATATGTATCCACATCCATGAGTGGACTGCATCGTGCATTGAGTGTAGTTATTCTCTTTCTTTTGTATGTTATTCATGGATGTATTGTGTATTTTTTGAGTATATGATAACAAGTATAACTGAGCTGACATGGATAACAACTTATTCCCATGGCCACAGGGTGGCAAACGCATTCTTGAATCATAGCTGAGACCCAGGACTTGCACAGGAAAGGAAAACAGGTGCAACAATTGGCTTCTGACATGAAGATGAATCTTTTGGCAGGTCAGGGATCTGAACTCGGGGCCTAGCAGGCCCAATTGGTAAATGCATACACATGAGCACACCAGCCTGTGAGCCAGAAAGAAACTAGGCCATTCCCAGAACATGAGATTGAGCCCCCCCGGAGGGAGATTGGGGAGCATAATAGTCATCCATTCTTAAGCTGAAGGTAGTATGCAAATAAGTACATATTTGTATAGAGTAGGAGAGATGGTGACCTGTAATGGAATCCAATCTGCACAACTACCGATTCTTGAACCTTTCCTGATGCCTCCATTTCATGACTGTGATGCTTGTTGTCATGTTTAATCAACTCTACTTTACAAATAATCAACACCCCATGAGTCTTACCTATCATTTCTTACTTGCATCATGCACTAATTACTTATTCAAGGATGAGATCGATAGCATTCCATGACTCTTTCTAGGTCCAGAAACCAGTATCTCAGGATCTTCCACCATTCCCTCCTCATAGCGGGGGCTGAATTCAAGCCTCAGGCCTGGAAAAGATACTCCTTGTATACATTTTAAAGGTAGGATTTACATTTCCCTACAGATGTTCAGTCCATATTGTGTTTGGTGTGTTTATTCATTTTATTTCTTGTTTTATTCATTTATTTACCATTTATTTTATTGACTCTGATGACACCTATATGATTTATTACATTGTTTATATCCTATCATATAGCATCTAGATTTTAGATGTGTTCTCCATCATGCCTGGCAATGCAAGGATCTGAACTCAGGGCCTAACAGGCCCAATTCATGAATGGGTGAGTTTGAGCATGGCAGCCTCCTGCCAATGAAGATGTGAGGGAGTTCCCACACGCTGAGATTGACCCCCAGGTTTGGCCAAGATAGCAATACATAGATAGGCATATGATAGTATACAAATCATTATATATTGGTGAAATGTGCCAGAGCCAACTATCTATGATTGAATGACATCTACTACGTTCCTACCAACTCTTAGGTATTTATTACACTGTCATGGAATGAATATATTCTTTTTATGCTTAATAAACTATTAATTAAGATCAATCAGCATTCTAAGATTATTGCATCCAATTTTAGACTAGACCAATGCATGTACTACTCTTCCAATCAGTGGTCCTATTTATAGGAATGAGTCTCTCGTGATCTCTTGCCATTAGTGTCAGGACTGGGATTTGAACCCAGTGCCTATGTTGACAGGTTGGCCTATGACTTCACTGATACCCCACCAGCCATCAGCAATGGCAGGTCAGGTCCACTTTGAAACCGTGTCATTCATATCCAGGATGGTCATTGTGCAAAGAGAAAAATCCTAAAACCTCAGCCCTCTGCAGCTGGCAACTCTTTATGCTTTCCAGCTATATTTTTTTCCTGAAAGCCCTCTGGGCCTAGGATCTCAGGTTTGGCAATGGGTCCAGAGACTGCATCCCAGCCTAGGGAGATCCAAACTGAGGCAGAATTTCCACGACCTGACGTAAAGCCCCATGGTTGGCTAAAAATAAATAAAAAAAAAAAAAATAAATAAATAAATAATAAATTTTAAATTAAAATAAATAAATAAATTGTTTAACTAGATACAAATAAATGAAGCTCCCTGGTTTGGAATTTCTACCAGTTTTATTTCCTAGCCAGGGATTTGAACTCAGGATCTCGGTAAATCTGTAGCAATGTGAGGGAAGAGTTGCCACTACTTGAGTTCAAACCCCGTGCCAACCAATAATAAAAAAACTAAGTCACTGACCTCGGCAGGGGGTTAATTTTATACCCTGATACTTTGCCAAAATTTTGAATCAGTTTGAGTAATTTGGGAGTGGAGTCTATGGCATTCTTTAAATACAAGATCATGTCATCTGCAAAGAGGGAGAATTTTATTTCTTTTTCCCTATTTGGAACCGCTTTATGTGTGCATCTTATTGCTGTAGCTAGGCATTCTAATACTAGGTTGAAGAGAAGTGGAGAGAGTGGACATCCTTGTCTTGTTCCTGAGTTAAGAGGAAATGGCTTTAGTTTTTCAGCATTAAGTATAAGGATGGCTGTAGGTTTGTCATATACAGCCTTTATTGTATTGAGGAATATTCCATGGATTCCTAATTTTTCCAAAACCTTCATCATAAAGGGGTGTTGGATCTTGTTGAATGCTTTTTCTGCATTTATTGAAATAACCATGTGGTTCTTATCCTTGCTCCTGTTGATGTGATGAATAATATTAATTGATTTGCATATATTGAACCAGCTTTGCATCCCTGAAATGAATCCTGTTTGATCGTGGTGTATGATTTTTGGATGAATTGTTTAAGTCGATTGGCCAAAATTTTGTTGAGAAGTTTTGCATCAATGTTCATCAAATAAATGGGTCTATAGTTCTCTTTCTTTGATGAGTCCCTGACTGGTTTTGGGATGAGGGTTATGATGGCTTCATAGACTGTGTTCGGAAGTGAACTTTCTCATTCAATTTCATTGAAGAGTTGGAGGATTATTGGTGTGAGCTCTGCTTTGAAGGCCTTGTAGAATTCTGCTGTAAAACCATCTGGTCCTGGACTTTTCTTAGCTGGGAGGTCTCTTATAGCTGTTTGTATTTTAATGCTTGATATGGGCCTGTTAAGCTGGTTTAACTTATCTTGGTTTAGTTTTGGCATGCCAATATTTGCTAGGAAAAGGTCCATTTCTTCCAAGTTTTAAACTTCTTAGCATAAAGTTTTGAGAAGTATTCCCTTAAAATGTTCTGAATCTTGGTTGTTTCCGTGGTAATGTTTCCATTCTCATCTCTCAGTTTATTTATTTGTGTGTGTTCTCTTCTTTTTCTGATAAGATTTGCTAAGGGTCTGTCAATATTGTTAATTTTTTCGAAGAACCAACTCTTTGTTTTGTTGATTCTTTCTGTAGTATTTTTTATTCTAATTCATTTAATTCTGATTTAATTTTAATTATTTCTTTCCATCTACTGGATTGGGGTTTATCTAGCTTCTATTTTCAAGGAGGTTCGGATGTCTCATTAAATTGTTGGTTTAAGATCTCTCCAATTTGTTGATATGGGAACTTAGAGCTATAAACTTGCCTCTGAGTACTGCCTTTTCTCTGTCCCATTGGAGCTGGTAATTTGGCTGCTCCTTTTTGTTGAATAGGATGAACATTTGAATTTCCTTACTAATCTCTTCCTTGACCCACTGGATATTCAGCAGTGTGTTCTTCAGCCTCCATGTGTTACCGGACTTTGTTTGGTGGCTTTTGGTGATGAGCTCTTATTTTATTCCCTTGTTTTCTGAGAGAATGCAAGGTATTAATTCAATGTTTCTGAATTTGGACAAGTTTGCTTTGTGGCCTAAAATGTGTTCTATTTTAGAAAATATTCCGTGTGCTGCTGAGAAAAATGTGTAATCTGATGCTGCTGGGTGAAATATTCGGTAGAAGTCTGTTAAATCTAGTTGATCTATGCAGTTGTTTAGAACTGCGGTTCCTCTGTTGAGTTTTTGCCAAGTTGATCTATCTAGTGGGCAGAGTGGTGTGTTAAAATCCCCAACAATTATTGTCTTTGGATCTATGTGGGATTTGAGAGAAAGTAGTTTTTCTTGGATAAATTTGGGTGCTCCATTGTTTGGCGAATTGATATTTAGAACTGTGATATCCTCCTGAAGGAGAGATCCCTTAATTAGTATGTAGCGACCTTCTTTATCTCTTCTCAAAGTTTTAATTTGAAGTTTATTTTATCTTATATTAGGATTGCAACTCCCTCCTGTTTATCTGGGGCTGTTTGCTTGGTAGATTTAGCTCCAGCCTTTCACATTGAAATTGTGTTCATTTTTACGGGCAAGATGTGACTCCTGAAGGCAGCAGATAGAAGGATCTTGATTTTTAATCCAACAAGACAGTCTATGTGGCTTAATTGGAGTGTTAAGTCTGTTCATGTTAAGAGATAGGACTGAGAGGTATTTGGTAGTTCCTTCCATGTTGTCCACCTTCTTGGGGGTTGCAAAAACTGGGTTCTTCCTGTGGTTCTTGGATTGTCAGTTTGGGTGCAGTTTCTTGGCCTTTACTGTGGTCTTGTTGGTTTTCTATGTGTAGGACGTCTTTCAGAATCTTTTGTAGGGCTGGTTTGGTGGAGATGTATTGTTTCAATTTTTCTTTGCTATGGAAGGTTTTTATTTGGCCTTCAGTTATGAAGGAGAGTTTAGCTGGGTACAGTATTCTTGGTTGATAGTTGTTTGTTTTTAGGGCATGGCATACATCATTCCAGGCTCTTCTTTCTTTGATTGTCTCTGCTGAGAAATCTGAGGTGATTCTAATTGGTTTCCCTTTATAGGTGATTAATCTTTTCTCCTTTGCAGCTTTTTGGCCTGAGTTCATCCTGTGTGAATTATAATGTGACAGTGGGATGTCCTATTCTGATCTGATCTATTTGGACTTCTAAAAGCTTCTTGTAGCTGAATAGGCCTATCTTTTTGCATGTTTGGGAAGTTATCTGCTAGGATCCTGTTAAAAAATTTCCTAGACCATTAACTTATGTTTCTAGGTGCTCCTCTACACCCATTATCCTTAGATTAGGCCTTCTGATTGTGTCTTCCAAGTGTTGGGTAGATCTATCATATTTCTTGTACTTGTCTTAGATTGTTGTATGTTCTTTCTCTATAATATCTAGGCTGTCCTCAATCCCCGAGATTCGATCTTCTGCATGGTCTACCCTGCTGTCAAGACTTTCTACTTTGTGTTTTTATTTTTTTTCCTTCTAATTGGACAGCTTTGATGGCTTCAACTTCTTTGTTGAAGCTTTGTTTTAGAGCTTGTATGGACTTCTTTACTTCCTTAATTTGGTGTTCAGTGTTTATTCTGAAATCACTTTGTTGATTGGTTATGGATTCCTTGGACTCCCTTTCCTTCTGTTGGGTTCCATTCAGCACTCCCTTTGTGGTCTCCCTGACTTCCTTCAGCTCTTTGTTAATGTATCCCATGAATGCCTTTAGTCATCTTTGTGTAGTTCCATCCTGCTCTCTCAATTCCTGAATTACTCTTTGCTTAGCTTCCTCCTGTTAATGCTATTCTTGTGTTTCCCTTTGAGAGTTGTCAGCCTGTTCACTCCATTCCTGCCTTTCTCTTTGAGTACTCTCAAGCTGCTCACGCAAATCCTGTATCAGTTTTTGAGTAGCTTCCTCACACTCATGATTTTCCTGTATAAACCTTTGGATTGCCTCCTCTCTCTCCCTCTCATGCTCAGAGTCCTTTGTAGGTGTTCAATCTTTTCCTCCATTGACCTTTTGTTTGCCTCTTCTCACTCCCTATCACGCTTATACAGAGTTCTTTGTATGTTTTCAATCTTTTCATTTATCATGTTTGCCAGCAGTGTTTGTAGAGCTATTTGGGAACTCTTTTCTGGATTTTTCATTATCTGTTGTGTCCCCTGATTATCATGCGTGGGAGTGGAGATACCCACACTTGCCATTTTTCTTGTGGTTATCCCGCTTACTCTGCCCATTTGGGATGAAAGTAACACCAGTTTTGTGCTAGAACACTAACTTAAGGCAAGCATCAACCAAAGTCTAAATTTGCACAGTGAATAGTCTGCAGATACAATCTAGTTCAACAGATACCTCTTTTCAACATCAAACAACTATATATTAATGGGCTACGAACCGCAAAGAAGAATTTGGTAAACCAGAAATTGTTAGAGTTAGGGAGAGATATTTGTCAAAAATAGGAATAGAGTGATGTTGGAAGGTACAGGGAAAGTTAACTTAACTAAGTCCTAGTCTCAAACTAGGAAATATGTTGGATAGGATGAAAGTAGAGAGAGAGAAACCAAGAAGAAAGAGACAGGAGAAAATGAGACCAGAAAAAATAGAAAAATAAAAATTAATAATATGCAGAAACTAGAACAAACTATTCGAAGAACGTGAATATAATGAGAGAAGAGGTGGGATATAAAGGAGATGTGAAAAACTTAAAAATAAAAATATTTAAAATATTATATAGGTATAATGAGGTAGTATTGCTATTAAGGAATTTAAGTCTCAGTAGTTTTAAATTGAGTAATAAATTTGTGGATTAAGTGTGTACACAATTGGGGAGAGGGTCTAATAATCAACTACGGGTTTATCTGAGGATGTGCAGAACAACAATTAAGTCCCATAAAGAAGAAGAAAAGAGAGGAAAAGGTGAAAAGGATAAGGAAGAAAGAAAAAAAAGTCAGAAGTTCAGTCTAGCCAAGCAAAAAACAAAAAAAAAAAACTATTTTAAAAAAGAAGAAAAAAGAAAAAAAGAAAGAAATACGCACACACCCATGTATCCCTAAAATAAAAATTATAAGGGGAAAAAAAGTTACTAGAAAACAATGTTTTTCAAAAAAGGTAAAAATTAAAACTTAAAAAAAGTTTTAGAAAATAAAAAAAATTTTTAAAGGCATTAAAAAAAAAAGAAAAAAATATTTTTTAATTTTTTGGGGAGGGTTGGGAAAAATCATGTATCTCCCTTGTGTCTATAATCAGCCTCTGGTTGGAGTTTCTGGTCTGCTTGTGGTCCTGCGGCTTGGTTGGTTTCTTAAGTCAGTTTGTTTGGATAGGCAGAAAAATGGTCTGCTTTACCCAGGATTTTGCGATCCTCCTCCCCAGTTAGTTCAATGGGAGGGGGGGTCTGCTTTGAGTATCACAAATGAGGGAGATGCTGTGATGAGGCCAGGTTCTGAGTGTAGTTGAGGCCTTTCAGCAAACAGTAGCTTTTCCAGGAGGCTAGTTTATGAGAAACTCACAGAGCCCAGCCTGAAGCCACTCTCAGGGTTTCTGTTTACTGATGTTGAGGCTGCTAAAGGGAGGGGCAGCCTCTGGTTCTGATTACCCAGTGAGGAAAGCCACTCCTAGGGCTGGTGCCCTAGCTGGGTGACTTTTCCCTGGGTGCAGCTGAGTCGGCAGGTCACGCCACTAAGTTCTTGTGACCTGTTAAATAACTCCTTTTGTTCCAGGGCCTGAGTTGGAGCTAGTAGCTCCTCCGAGCTTTGTCGGTATCCATGATGGAGATCTCCAGTACTAGTGTGGAGGGGTGGCCGTCCCTCCTCTGCTCCCTGAGAAGGAGTGAGGATGTCAGGCTTCTACTCATGCCGAGTCTTGGTTCCTGGGTCCTCTCTGGTCTGCGAACTGCAGGATGAAGATGTCTGCTCCTTGTCGGATCTTGCTGGTGTTGAGTAGAAATCGCTCGAGCCACGTCTGGCTCTTTTGTCCCGGACTCTGTTTCAGGTATGGCAGTATGGCCTCCGCCGCCGACGCTACCGTGGCAGCTGCTGGCAAGAGCTGAGATCTGTCTCCTTGCCTGGATTTTCCCTCTCTGGCCTAACTGTCTGTCCTGTGATGGCACACTTGGTGTGATTCTCTGGCTTAGGACTGTTCACTGGAACTCTAAAACTGCTTTCTATGTGAGAGCTTGTTTAGCCTCCAGTTTCTCCTCTGCCATCTTCCCAGAACCTTATTCTGGGTCTTTTATTGTGGAACCAACCGAGATGCCCCTCAGTTAATGAATAGATCAAGAAAATGTGGTATATATACACAATGGAATTCTATGCCTCCATCAGAAAGAATGATATTGCCCCATTTGTTGGGAAATAGAAAAGCTTGGAAAAAATTATATTAGGTGAAGTAAGCCAGGCCCAAAGAAACATAGGTCCCATGGTTTCACTTATTTGCAATATATAGTACATGTCTGAGTCAAGCAGAAAAGGTCAGATAAGTTGATGTTAGGGAAATGTACCCTAAGATATGTATTCAAATGTTTTTTTTTTCTTTCATGCGATTGTCTCTAACACATTTATAAGATTATTTCTTTGTAGATTTCTATGTGCCTCCCCAACGGTATAACCCCTGCTTTCACTGTATTTGATGTTGGTATAATTTGTGGAGGGGAAGGGGAAAAACAAATCGTTTAAATAGGGATACAGGTGGACCCCTTGCAGCAATGAGAAGTACAAGTCGTTATGTGCAAAACGAACATTACAACTTTGGTGAGGGCGGAGGGATGGGAGGATTGGTGGGGGGCGGGGAGGAGGATGCAAATGGATGGGAAGGGGAAACAAAGTAGTAGGCTACAATGCTTGATAAGTAATGTACTCATAATATTGTCCATGTAATTGTAACCCCTCTGTATTTTCACAGTAGTATATATATATATATATATATATATATATATATATATATATATATATATATATATGGTATTTATATTATATATACGCTCTCTATATATAATATATATACCATATATATATATATATATATATAATAAAGTAAAATAATATTAGACTGCATCATTTCAGGAGGATGATTGATTTTATTTATTATTTATGAAGCATAAAAAGAATATTATTATTTACAGGAACACAATAATTTCATTATACTGATTGATTTCATTAGTAGTTTAAGGATGTAAACAATAACATTAATTATATGGAGGCATAATCAATACCGAGGAATTGGTAGGAATGTAGTCTATATAACTGAATAATGTATAGATATCTCTGGTACTCTATAAAGATATATATTTATTAGCATACTGCCATCTGCATGTGAATCTGTTCTTACTTTCTTAACATCTGGGGTACAATCTCTGGTTCTGGAAACTGCCTATCCACCCAGGATGGCATGATGACACTCACCCATTTATGAGTTGTAGGGCATGAATTCCGATGCCAGCATTCCCAATCAATCGTGGAATAAGAAGCTGATGGTGACACATATTTTCCTTTCCTGTGAATGTCCTCGGTGTCAGTTATGAAGTGGAATACATATGTAGACCTATATCCTATTTAATCAATGTAATCAATGTTCTATGTGCCATAATAGTCAATAACATAAAGGGTCAAAACATGAATAAAACAAAAAATAAGATAACTATACTTATGGAGTCTACATATGTATATAAATATAAATCATATGTGTAAATTTTACATGAATAGGATGATTTCTAATGGTGAGGATCTATTTAAGGACTAAGGAAAAGACTTGAATTTCTTGACTTTAAGGAGGCAAGCTTTCCCTTCCCACACAGTGCAACAGAGTTAACCAGACCATGAGTTCAAATCCCAGTCCTGGCATAAAAAATGGCACCTTTATATTATGTGAGGCCCAATTCTTTGGTATTTCATTATACCTCCATTTTATGAATATGATTGTTTAAATGCTTCATAAAATATTAACTAAAATTGATCAGTGTCCTATAATATAATTGTATATAATTTTATCCTAGAATCATTCAAGAACTTCGCATTAAATTATCACATATATCACATTCCATTGGTAATTATGTGGATAGGAACAAGTTTCTTAGGATTTCCTGCCATTTGGACGTGGCAGGATCAGGATAGGAACTGTGGACTCCAGCTCCCACCACTTCAACCCATGGATATGGAAATCCCAGGTCTGTCCAAGAACATCAACAAGACCAATAAGTGGCTCTCAGTAGTCCTCCTTGATACTTACAAGGCTGTGATGTGAAGATCATGGTCAAAGTCACCCTAAGCAGGAAAGTCCTTGAGACCCCTGACAAACTTCAGTGCCAACAAAGCCAGAAGTCCTGTGGCTTCAGTGTGGAGGGTGAGCCTTGAGCAAAAACATCTCACAGACTGTGCCCAGATCCTGAGTTCAAGGTCCAGGACTGGCAACAAACAGACATACACAACTATCTGTGCAGCCATCCAACTAAAGCAGGTCACCCTCTTGTCCCCAATTGAATTGGACAGAGTTCCATAGGAAAGGGCTGGAGGACCCTCTGTCATCTTGACTCTGCCCATGCTGCTGGCATCACAGGATTCCGGCCACACCCCCATTCTTTCATGTTTCTTTCTGATTAATGGGATACAAGAATGGTGGCCCTGCCCACATTCCAGGCTTCCCAGTAGCACCTAGATTCCCTCTGTTAGTTTACACCACTACCAGCAGTTGAGGAAGGTAGAGGTGGCTGAGTGATGAGCAAAAGACTTGATGTGACTTTGGAGCATAGTAGGAAATTGATGTGCCAGCCCACCTCCTGGCCCCGTCCCTACCTTCCCGAGGTGGTGCCAGGTTTCAATCCTCAGAAAATAGCGCCCTGCCAACTGGCCTAAAGCCCCAAACCGGTCTCTGCCCCTGGTCCTCTGCTCTGGGCCCATGTTTCCATAATGCCGCCGCCATTGCTGCTTGCCACACCTGGAGCAGAAACCAACAGATTCTCCCAGCAGCACAGGTGAGTGGCTTCCCAATACCACCCCCACCCAGGTCAGACACACCTCTGCGGGCACCATGACCCCCTGCTCTCCCTGGCTCTGAGGAGCCACCTTTCTGTTGGGCGTTTCTGAAATAGAGACTCAATGTATGCTCAGGCTGGGCTGGATCACAGTCCTCCTGTCTATAACAGGTAGATCTTCTGTAGTTGGGATGTTAGACAAGTAGCGCCATGCTCATTTATCGATTTAGATGTATTATCCCAAACTCTTAGTCCACAGCAGCCAATTCTTGGCCACTGGTGAAGCTCTGGGTAGGGCCTCAACCATCAGATCTCAGTCTCCTCACAGGAGAGTGTGAGGAAACAATAGATTTATACAGAGTATCTCTAGAGCATGGCTAGGCACAGAGGGAGAAGCCTTCAGTTAAGGTTCTTGGCAATTCTGTGAGCATATGACAGGAAGATAGTGGAAAGGTCTCAGGTGGGGCCAATTATTAATCGTGTAACAGGTGGGTATTATGAAACAAAACATGGCTCTCTTTCATCATTAAATTATCCCCATAAGACAGGGGATCCTTCACTCTGTTGAGTTTTGCAGGTGGGGAAATCAAGGAACAGAGAAGCCAAGTGACCTACTTATGACCTCAATTCACAGGAAGCTCAGCCTGACTTCTCTACCATGCTCCCTAGGACAATGGGTGCTAGTCAGTCCATTTCTTGTGGTGGGAAGTCCACTTATTGTCAGACGTGGGGCTTGAACTCTAGGCCTGGGCTCAGTCCCCAAGTTCCTCAGCTCAAGGCTACCACTTGAGCCCATAGCACCACTTCCAGTTCTCAGGTGTTTCTTTGAAGATAAGAGTCTCACAGCCATTCATGACTGGGATAGCTATGAACCATGATCCTCATATCTCAGCCTCCTGTGTAGTTAGGATTAGAATTCTGAGGCACCAGCACCTGAATGAAGTGTAATTCTGACTTTCTTTCTCTCTCTCTCTCTCACAGGAACAGGTTGAATGGGTGCTGGAGGAGGTGGCCCAGCATTCCCATGTGGCTGGAACCCAAGGTGGCCCTCTCATGCTGGAAGTGGTCTGTGGGTAAGGGCAAAAAAAATTTTTTGGTTAGTAAATGCAAAATAAACAACACATACTTGGAATATATAATTGCACTCTGACACCTGACAATAGTCCCTTATTCATGTACTTTATTTTATTAGGATACTGTGTTGAACAAAGTTTTGTTCATTAGGTCACAGCACTTAATGCCAGGAATGTTCTTAGATGTCAGGTGAAGATTAATTCTGGTAATTCAAAGATTCCAGGGTTTTGTGTGGTCACTGCTAATCACAAAGAGAAGGGTAGTCTAAGTGAGATTTGGAAATCTTTTTGGTCAGTCATGACACCAAAAGGCAGAGCCTAATTAACAATTGTGACACAAGAGAAGAAATAACTCCAGATGGAAGGAATAAATGATAGTAACTAAGGTGTAGCAGAAACTGTTCTAGAGATCCATTTTTGGTTATTGAAAAACTAGTTATCAACTAGGCTTATTCCTCATTGCCTTTAGCATTTTAAATCTCTTAGGCTAGTTCTTAATCTCTGTGTGATAAACATATCTCCTTCTATGCTGTTCTTTCATACCTGATCCCTTTGCTTTCTAAAAATCTCAGTCTTTCTATATTTCTCTATGAACATTTCCTGATACTAAATACACCTATACAGATGGCAGAGGATGCTAATGTAAGGGTCCCAAAGCTCATGAGTCATTAATGTAACAACATGGAAAAGGAGGACCTATTTATTGCTACCTCAATTTTTCTGAAAAGCTGCATTGGCATCATTTTGTTCAAATTTCCATTCTTTGGCTACATAGTGTCATTCAGTGCACATAAATGCAAATATGAGCCAGGTCCTGGAGGTTCATGCCTGTAATCCTAGCTACTCAGGAGGTTGAGATCAGAGGATTGTGGTTCAAAGACACCCGGAAGTGGTGCTTTTGCTAAAGTGGTAGATCCCTCAACTTGAGATTAAGAGCTTAGGGACAGCACCGAGGATCAGAGTTCAAGCCTCACGACCAACAAAAAAAGCGAAATATGACTTTAAGTTTCCCCCAAAGGAACGACAAGGTAAATTAACTTCCCAAGCAGAAAAAATAATTCCAAAATTATTCAGTGCACCTACTTTTGCTGAGTTACTTAAGTTATGGCTTTTTGCTGGACATAGTCTTTTATTTTAAAAATTGTCAAATATTTGGTTTACAGTAAACTTCATCTAGTATTTCTTGTTTCAAACTCAAAGTCTATACAGTTGATGCCACTTAGCTGTCTTAGAATCTTAGTTCAAAGCCAACCCAGGCAGGAGAGTCGGTCAAATTCTTATCTGTAATTAAACAACAAAAAGCAGAAGTGGAGTTTTGACTCAAGCAGTAGTGTACTAGCTTTGGGGGCAGGTGGGCAGGAAAGACAACTGTTCAGGATCAGGGTCCAGCCTCTGGGTCAAGCCCCAGAACCAGCACAATCCAAACAAACAAGCAAACAAAAAAAACCCAAATATTTCTTTGGGACCCTCCTTAAAGGAGCACTAGTCTGAGAAGAGGAACTTTTGCTTATCATAGTCACTGGATCCTGCTTTTTTGGAATTCTTATTGCTCTGGAGAACTCAGGACTAGACTAGAGGAATTGATAACTGTCTCCTGCAAAGAGAGAATCATCTCAGGAGTGAAATATCCATACATAAGACATTTTAAAACCTCCATGCCTTTGTTTGTTTGCTGTAGAACACTTTTAAAACAACGCTATTTCCTTTTGTTCTATGCTGGTCTTCAAATGACACATTATTTCTTTTTGTAATACTCTCACCTAGAAGTTTACAGAAAAGTTTTATATGAGTATAGAACACACTCGAAAAAGTCAGGGACAGAGTTTCCTTCAAGTCTTGGGATTCTTTTCTTGTACAGTAAAAAAGAAAGCACAAGTTAACATGAAATTTGTCATTCCTCTGTGTTCATTTCCTCTCCTGGGAGTTTCCACATCCAATAGCTGTTATTTCCAGTAATAATCGATGGTGCTGCTTGAGATATGATGAATGATCTGGGTTCACTGAAATAACACAAGGACACCTTTGGACCTGAGGTAACACGTGTTTCAAAGACAACTTAGTAAAGAGAAAATACGAAATTTATGTTGCTTATAAATACTTTATCAATGACTACATTGAGTTCAAACTTTGTAAGTTCTCTGTAAATTAAGGCGAATTTTAAATAGGAAGAAGGTTCTCAGTCATTCTTTTTATGTGTGTATGTGCTGCGCATTATTTCCCAAATGTACATGCGTTAACAGTAAGGGAAACAATAGCAATTATAGGAGAAAGAGAAGTTCTGTGTTTAAGTATAAGGGTTCAATATACTATAAAAAGACTCTACAAATAAGACAACATTGAAACAATAAAGCCAAGTCCAGTATGTAGATTTATGGGAGTGATATAGAGAAAGCATTACTCCTACGTGGAACACGAATTATGAGGGCACTCCCTTTCTAAATCATGCTTGCTAATCAAGCAACTTTGTAGAAAGAAGAATGGTAATATAATTCTGCTTCCAAAAAAAGTCAGAAATAAGAGCACGGACGTAACAGAGAAAAAAGTCCATCTTGAGAGAGCAGGGAATATACTAGCAATGAACTGGTGACTAAGATGACATTTCTTTTTCTTTCCTTTACTTATATATTTTTTTGTTGGTTGTGGTCTTGGCACTTGAACTCTGGGCCTAGGCACTTTCCTCTGCTAATCCACTCAAGGCTAATGTTCTACCACTTGAGCCACAGTGCCACTTCCACTTTTCTTGCAGTTAATTGGAGAAAAGTGTCTCTGGGATTTTCCTACCTGGGCTAGCTTTGAACCCCAGTCCTCAGATTTCACCGCCACTCAGCTTAGGATCACATTTCTAACAGGGTACACTCAGTATATGTAATGTGTATGTTCATCTATCTTTATATGCATTCTGGGGTTAAAAATCTGGGCTACAGCTTAGACTTTACACTCAAAAAATGTTTGTAGTTTAAAAGCTGATTCTACTGGATAAATAAAACCTACGAATATAAAGGAGCCTGGGAAGTTCAGTTTACATCCAGCCTGGGCAGAAGAGTTTTTGAGACACTATCTATAATTAACCTGCCAAAAGCTGGATTGGAAGAATGGCTCAGGTCATGGAATACCAGTCATGAGGAAGATTGATAAAGAAGAGCTTGAGGCTTTTGCATGCATACATACAAACATAATCATAAACACAGAGGCACTTAAATGCGCACACACAAATACACAAATGATACAACTCTCAGAATATGTAGAAAATTTAGAAAGCAATAGAAAATATATCCTGAGTAAGACTAGAATCAAGTGATAATTAAATTAGAAAATCCTCAAGTGAACTTTCTTCAAAAAAGTTTGAGAATATTACATAGGTAAACTTGAGATAGTAAGAGAGTCAAGTAATCAATAGTAAAGGGATTTGATCCATGGAGGAATGAATCAGAGACCCTGCAGATGTATTTGAAAATGTTCAAATCCTGTGTCAAATGTTAGAAAATCTTTGAAAATAGTACATGAAGAGTCTAAGAAGTCTAGTGGATAATATCACTGGAGAAGTTCAGAATTGCTAGTCCGTATCTAGATTAAATAAACCAAGAAACTATGGCAGGGCAAAGTGATACAAGGCTAGAATTCTAGCATTCAGACTTAGAGGAGATTAGAGAGTGGAATTACATAGTGATAACTTCCCTGGACTAGTTAGTATAATTTTGTCTTAATAAAACAAACCAAACAAGAAAGGAATACACAGTTGGAAGTTTGGGCTAATTTTGTCACTATGTTTTGAGAAGTTAAGTTTCCTATTACAATGCAACTCATATATAATCCTCAGGTGTGTTTCAAATGCTCTCTTCATTACAGAACATTTCTAGATGCAAAATGGCTCTTGATTCTCATCCAAAATTCTCTTATCATAATTCTGTTGGATTCCAAAGAATTGATGAAGGATTACAAAAGCTTAACCCCAGAGAAAAAGCAAAGTTCTTCTAATGTATGTCTTTGTAGATATTGCTAAATTAGAATTTAGATTTAAAATAAATATTTTGGTTTTGTTTTTAATTACATATTCTATAAGACACTACAAATTTCTTTTTAAGTAGAGGGTTTAATTGACAAATTCACAAATGATTCTTGCATTCTACTTGCCTAGAATATTCTTTCAAGAGAGTTATAATTAGAACTTAGTTAATAGATAATTCCAACAGTTCATGTATAAAATGATAATGTGAATAATGTAGACAGTGTTGTGAATAAAAAGATGATGTTAATTTATAAATTTAGAAAACAGCAATTTTTGAGGCTTTGGTATAACATGGTATGAAGAGAATAATTTTATGACATCTTTTTTTCTACCTCTATGTAACACAGGAAGCAATTTCCTAAATTATGTGCCTCTGTATACAATGAGAAAATTGCTAGGTTTAGGTTTGTTTTTTGTTTTATTGATTTGTCATAGGGCTTGAACTCTGGGCCTGGACACTGTCAGTGAGCCTGTTTATGTTCAAGGCTCGTGCCCTACCACTTCAACTTCAGTGCCACCTATGTCTGGCTTTTTTGAAAAGTTTCTTGGAGATAAGAATCTAGGGAAACTTCCTCCCTGGGTGGGCTTTGAACTGAAATCTTCTGGTCTTAGCATCCTAAATATCTATGATAGTTAAAAAGCATAAATATAAATAATATTTGCAAGTGTTCTGATCTCAAGAATACCAGTGGGGGAAAATGATGTAACCGAGTTTATTGTGGTGTTCTTTCCAGAACACAAAGGGCATCACATTAGCAGAGGTGTAGTATTTTTCACAATAGAGATAAGCTATTTGTGATGTGAATTAAAGGAATTTTGAGGTGTACCCTACAAGTTGGAAACTGTTGAGCTAGGATGACTTTATGGCATAAATCTTTGGATTGATGGTCAAAGAAATAATAACTTACACTGATAAAAAATTGCTTACTCTTGAAGAAATAATTATTACAGGTGCGTCATAGTTTTATCCTCTACCAGAATGTGACTATTTTTCTGTTGATTTCTCAATCTGTAACATCTCACCGGAAACTGCATCTATTGCAGAATTTCATAACATGCCAACAGGAATGGAATGTTCAGAATTTGAAAATGAGTAGTTATCAGTCATAGGAATTTTGAAGAATACAGATATTCTCTCCTCTTAACAACTTACTTACTTTTAAAAGTTATGGGTTTCCATAGAATTAAACTGTTTTTGGTTTGAGTATGAGAAAGTACTAAATTTATTCTTTTTTCAAAATATTGTCAAGTATATTGTGAAAATATTGTCTAGTTGGATTCAAGTTGATTGTCCTCTGATTAAAAAGGGGTATTTAATTCAAATTAGATGCAAAATAGTATCAATTTTTAAAAAGTTACTGCATAAAGAATAATATTTACTATACCAATACAGTGAAATTTTTTCATGCAACTTATTTTGTAAATTAATTTTATTGTCAAAGTGATGCACAGTGGGATTACAGTAATTGTAAGGAAGTTAATACATAACTTTTCAAAGGTGTTACCCCCTCCTTCATTTTTCTCACAGTTTTCCTTCACCTCAATACTCCTCACAAGTTTTAATGTACATTTCCAACATATTGTCTTGTGAGTAATGCTATTGCATTGTCTTGCCCTTTGTCCTTTGTCTCGCCATTTTGTTGTTCCTCTTCCCTTTCCTAATTAAGGCAAATGTATACACAATACACAGGGTACCAAAATCAAATACAGCCAGGGACAAACCATAGGGGAAAAAAACCCAAAGAAAATAGAAATCACATAGTACATTAAAAACACAAACCGCAAATAAAAATCTGTTTCCATATCTTGGAGTTCATTTTGCTCAGCATCAGCTTATATAGTCATATATATGCATAACAAAGACACTGGAAAATAATAGTTTCATGGACACTATATCATGAAAACAGCATGTAACAGTTTTTGATGGTAAAGGTGGAATTAGGATTGGCAAATTTGCGATTCTGATAAAGGAATTTCAAAAGAGTTTTAAAATTATGCCAGGTAAATTTTAATCGTTCAAACTTTTTTTTTTAACAACTTAGCCTATTAAGAAAATTTAAAATTCCCTGGGAAAATAGGCTTTCATGCAAAGTAATCCATGTAGACTTAGTTGAGAGGGAGCAATGTTGAAGATGGCTCATTTTCACACTAAACAAACAAACCTCAGAAACCTTGCTATAAATCCTGTAGGTTCCCTTGAGAATTATCCTTACCCAGGACATATATGCTCACTGTGTGAAACAAGGTTGTAATGGAATTTAAATTCATATTTCTTTACAAAAGACTTCAAAATTTGTGATTTGACCTTTAATTACCAAACAGAAATGCTCTGAAAAAGATAATTTGGGTCAAAACATTTAGGGACAAATTGCCCTCCACAATGAAAGAAGGTATTGGATATAGACTTTTCTGTTTATAATACTTTCCACAATGTCTTTGCATGTGAAGCACTGAAACAAAGAAAAAATCTGATTGGATACCTCAAACCAATGATTTCACATTTCTAAGTAGCTCACAAAATATAATATCCTTATTAACATGAGATAGTAAAGACTTCTCTTATTACATTAGCCAAAAAGTTTTGGGATCAGAAAAGAATTGAGCAAATTGAAAAGGTAAGATAAGGTGTTCTTAGAAGCTCTAGCTAAAGCATATTGGCTTCAGCAGTAGAAGGATTCCAAAACTTTTTGATATAGATTTTGTTAATATTTTTGCTACCCAAAGTGATTTTGCGGAGAGTATTTGGCTCACTACAATGCACAACAGATTGAATGAAGACATGAACATAAATTCCACATCCAAATAAAAGAGTTTAAAAAGAGAAACCATATACTTCTTCAGCTTCACTAGACTTGAAGCCAAGGAGGTGTGATTATTTGGAAATCAAGCAAGAACTATGAGGAGGACATAGAAGTAGGACAAAGAAGTATTGTCCGTTGTAACAGACACTGTCATACAAGGTATGGGTGATATAACTCTATTTTTCTCCATATATCTTGTTGAGCAAATGCAAGACCAAGAGAAAATAATCTATTGAAATAATTTTGGAAAGAATAACTTTGTTCCTGATATGTTATCTAAGTAGAGACTTAGGAGAGAAGATTAAAGTGGAGTATACTTCCTCTAAGCATTTGTTAGCAAAATATATCTTTTAGGTTAGAAGTGATTGAACCAAAAAGTGGGGGAGTAATTATTTTGTGGCCCTTTAGACACAAGAAGACTTTCAAGGTAAAAGAAAATAGTATAGATATTAATTTGTGATCACAGCTTCTTGGACTGATTTTATGGAGACAAAGTTTACATTAGAGTTTGTCCTCATTAAGATAGATGTTGGGATTTCTTAGCAACCAAATGCAAGGGTGAAGTTTAATGGACTCTCTTGGATAAGTAAACAGCATGGTAGAAAAAAATGGCAAATAATATTTTGTAAATTAGTTTGGTTAATTACTTTGCCAGAACAAAGAATGAAAGATATAGTTCAAAATCACTTGACTTAAAAGTATGAAGAAAGAGTACTGAAGAGAGATGAGAGAAAAAATAGAGGACTCTTCTGTCTCCAGTGGAGTAATGTGTTCTTGATCTTGTTTCTTCCATTCTATCTTCACAAGCTATCAAGTGTGGCTGAGGACTGGAGTATTCATTGCAGACAAAGAGAACGCACAGAAGAAAATATTTGCAGCAGATGTTGGTGATTATTAACCTTGGACAATCTATTTAAATCTGTTCAAAATTCTCTGCTACCCCAAACTGCCCACTTTGAACAACTTTGTTTGCTTTTCCCAAGACTACCCTTCATTAACTATTTAAAATTTTGAGAGGTCCATTCATCCTCTCTAGAGATTGCTGTTTAGTTGTGATTTTTGTGTGTTTTTGTTTTTTGTTGTGTTTTTTAACTAAATCTCAAAAGGTTGTGCACATGTATTACAATAAATATGTCCATCAAATTTCCCAGTGCTCTTGGATCAGAGTGACTCCTTCTATCATTCTCAACCAACCTCTTCTCCAAGATTTAATTCAGATTTACGACTTCCTTTATCACATATCTACATTGAGTATTCTAGCTGTACTTGTCCCTTGTTCCATTTTTTATTCATTCTATGGCTTTCCTCTCTGGTTTCAACTTCCTGATAGTCATTCTGTTAAACTCTCTGTTAATACTTTGAAAGGTTTATATACATTCCATGGAGTTTCAATCCTGCTTATACTTGAACTGATGTCAGTATATATTTCCATAATTCATTCATCTGCAATAACAATTTGCAAGACTGGAGACTTGAAGCCCCTAGACATGATTTTATTCTCATCCATTTGGAAGATTAATCTTTAGTCAACAAGAAAGATTAAAAATGGCTTAGAATATATTCCTAACTAACAAATTTTATAAATGGCGTTGTAATAGGGCTTGTGATTATTTTATTTTACATGGGATCATATTTTCTACTACCTATAAGTTTTGGAAAAAGAAGAAAACTATGATTTACTACTATAAAGGAATATGATAGAAACAGAAGACAGATTTTATGTTTGTCACATCTCTGATGAGTACCCATATTCATGACTTTAAGTCCTATTTCTTACTATGTTAAAAAGATAGGAAAAACATAAAACAACATGTGATCAGGCAACTATTTGTGACTTTTTAAAATGTACCTTATTAAGTGATGAAATTTACTTTATTAGCTAGTTTTTGGGTTTGAATTATGGGAGGGTGTTCTATTTAACACATTCCTGGAAGACACCTACTGAACAACATAAATGTTGGGTGGTACTATTTCTACACTTTAATGAATGGTTGAACCTGTTTGGCATTAGTGATGGGTAAATAAATCAACTCTTTTGTAACTTGCACCCTAAACTTGAAAAGTTTGCAATGTCACTAATTATCATCGACTTGTCAATTGTTATTTTGGTGAATGTGATTTTAAAAGATTATTTGAAAAGGAATCTGTTTTCAGGAGATTAAATATAGGTTATCATTTGTTAGTGAATGATAACATTTTTATACGGCAGAACCAAGTTTTCCTGAATTACCAGTATTTTGAAGCATTAACGATCTTCTCAATTAATGTTTTTGTGAATTATATTTGACCTGTAAGTCAAGTTTTCCTAGCCTTGGTAGAACAATTATGGATCTATCGTTCTAGGAACTATTTTTTGGCCTACTTATGCTGGACTGAAATCTTTCAGTAATTATTAGGAGAGAGGTATTAAAAATAATTTGTGACATTTGTGATCTTGTTCACTCATATGTGCTGGTCCTTTGTAAATTGAAAGTTTGTATTACTGTACTTTCTTTCAGATTTTGTGATCTCATCTTTCATTTTAAGTTGCCTTGCATTTCACATTTGCTTACTGCTAATTCCAGTGTCGTAAGAATTGAGATGGATTTTTATTACTTTCCGTTGGCACATTGCATGGGCCTAGGTGAGAAGTCTTGCCCTTGTTACTTGATGATGCGGATAACTGAAACCTGACATCCTAGTACCCATGTGTCCTGCAGAAGAATAATAAGTTTTAGACATCATGTCAGCAAAATTTGGGTATAATCAGTAGGAATGCTTCAGAAATATGGAGAAAAACATTTTGGAACCAGTGAGTTAAAATAATAAACAGAGCAGGAGTGTAAATTCCCTTATAAATTAGAGGAAAATAACAATTTTTTTTAACAAAATGAATTCTGAAGACCAAGAACACTTAGAATGTTTATACCGAAGACATTGCATTGATACTGTTCATATATTAATATATATTCTAAACCTAATTATTTATATTCCAATCTATTTATTGTAATATATATCTATTTATTTGTCAAATTATCAGTTAATTATAGTAAGCTTCACTGTGTGAAATAAAATATCAGCACGTATAAATATAAAATATATAACTATATATAATATAAGAAAAAGGCACATGTTTTGCAATGTTCTATTGTGGTTAGGGTATCAAAGGTAACTCTGTTTTAAAGTATTATTCTATTATTTCTACCTCAGTGTTTGGTAGAGTTGGACCTAAAGCTTTACCATTTGTAGATTTACAGCCTAGAAGCAAGAGGAAACACTGTGATTAAAACATTACCAATTTAAGGCCTAATATCGAGGAGAAACATATAGACTTCTCTTGTACCTATGAAAATATTTCGTGAAAAAAAGGCAGTAGTGTAAATTCCTGCCTGGTTGGATAGTAGACTGGCCAGGACATTAGGTAATCATGCATATGAATTTTTTTTCACCTTCTTGGCTTTAGCTACTTTTGAAATGTTAGGTATAACAAACAATTATATTTTGATAAAATACCTTCTAGTATAAACGATTCTGTCTTAACTGTTCATCTCTCTATGATCCCTATTAACTAAGATTAGTTTTGTTCCAATAAGGAAATCTATGCTGTCAGGGTAAGATATTCTGGTTGGTCTGTTGCTACATGGAAGAAGAGTAAAGGGTCAGGTAGACATTTGTGCCAGTAAGACCTCATTTAGGAAATTTTAAGCTGCAGAAGTTTAGATGTAGCTCTTAAGCAAGGCTTATTTTGAATCCATTAGCTCCACAAAGCTATCTCAGTTGATAAATAATTACTTGAAAAGCCATCACCTTTGGACCTAGCTATAAAGGCTTCAAAGTATGATCAAATTTAAATGAAAAAGACTTAAAATAGTCATTGAAAAAAATTGCAAATCTGAGCAATCGAGCAAACAATATAAGTTTTACAATATACACAGAATTTTAGAGAAGTAAGATCAATAGCATTTTAGGAACAATAAGTTTTCCTGGTTACAAACAGTCAACCAAGCATATATGCCTTTATAAAGACTGCATCATTAACTACATAAATTTACAGGATACTACATGCTTCAGCAGCACGTTTACCCAAATTACAACAATATAAAGATTAACATGGCACTTGCACAAGGATGATATGAAAATTTGTGAAGTATGCCATATTTGTCATTCTTCAGATGCCAGAAATGAAAAACAGTTATTAAAAATGATTACAAAAATACAAATGTAACAATACATGTAATTAATTGAACTAAAAGTTAGTTTGACATCAGTGTATTAAATCCTCACCTTAGAAAGGCCTTTATATAGCATAATCTTTACAAAACGTTTGAAATTAGATAACGTTGTCAATTTTTCCCAAAGAAATAACATAGTATAAGGACCTAGGAAAAAAAGAAATGTTAAACTGTTTCTATATGGAATGCTATCTGAAATAACACATTTAATAATGAACCTATATATTATAAAACAATGTAGAATTCAAAGTATTATATCTAAGAGAGAATGAAATAGATTATGGATATTATACAAACAAAATACAGATTATTTTAAAATATACTTTTTTTCAGACAAGCACCAGAAATATCTTTAGTTTCTGTACTACTCATTTCAACAGATAAGTTAAAAATGATTTCTGATTTAAAAATCACAAACTCTGCAGAAATCATTATAGATGTATACAAACAAATCTTGAATACATTTTGACATCAAAGTCAGGCAATTCACTTGAAGAATACCAGGGAGTCCACGTGTCTCTTTAGGATATGAACCTAAACAATAATCTAATACTACAGAGTTGAGGGAGATGAATTGCCCTCCTGAATAATTTACTTTTGGGTCAAATAAAAGCAGGCTTGCAAAAAGAGAATAGACTTTACAGAAACATGATGAGTTGATGTAAGTAGCTGCTTAGCTGATTTTGTTAATTTGTGAACTAATTCAGGGAAACAGAGTACAGCAAGGTAAAAAAAAAAAAATAAGGTCACATTGAAATACTCATTGGTGTGTGTGATACTGCCTGGGCACTATCCCTATGATTCTGTGCCCAAGGATAGTTGTCTACCACTCGAGCCACTATTCCATTCTGATTTTTTAGAGATAATCACATATATTTTCATTATTGGACTGGCTTTGAACAGTGGTCTTCAGATCTCAGTCTCCTGAGTAGCTAGCTAAGTGGATTCAGCCTCTGAGTTTCTAGTTAAAATTCTGACTGTCCTGTATGCTTCACTGCTCTTTTATTCTTTTCCTGCGGTAATCAGAAGCGTAACTAATATATGTCTAATTGCTTTAAAAATAATGTTACTGCTTGGCACCAGGGCCTCCCATCTCTAATCTTAACTATTGAGGAGGCTTGAGAACATATCCCAGGCAAAATTTTAGTGGACTTTCTTCTCAATCTATAGCTGGGTGCATTGGATCATATCCACCATCCTGCACTATCTAAGAACTAAGATTGGAAGGACTGCAGAATCCAGACCAGCTAAGGTAGGAAGCGAGACAAGATGGTGTACAACTCTGATGCCATTGATGATTGGAAGTTTAAGAGGACAGATAAGGTGCATGTTCTTGTAGAAAGGGAATCACTATCCTAAATTTAACCACTGATATTATGCCAGCCTAACAAGAAAAATACCCAAAGTTGAAATCCCCACAATTTTCCACAACCAAAATAATTATATACATGAACATTCCAAAACTTAGTACAATGTGTCCTTTATTCTAATATCTTTATCAGATTATCATACGATGTGACAGAATAGTTCTACATCATATTATGATATATTTAAAAACACCTAGAAAATTCTTTCACATTTATGAAGTGCAAAAGAATGGCAAATTGCCTCATTTCTTACGTATTTGAGTATCACTAAAAATTCTTGTAGAAAAAGTTCCGGGAAGATGGCAGAGGAGAAGCTGGAGGCTAAGCAAGCTCTTGCATAGAAAGCAGTTTCATTGTTCCAGTGAACAGTCCTAAGCCAGAAAACCACACCAAGTGTGCCATCACAGGAAGACAGTTAGTCCAGAGAGGGAAAATCCAGGCAAGGAGACAGATCTGAGCACTTGCCAGCGGCGGTGGTTGCTGAGGCCAGCCTTAGCCGCCCTACCTGCAACACAGAGAGTCCAGGACAAAGGCTCCAGACGAAGCAGGTGAGCGGATTCTACTCAACCCCAGCGAAAGCTGACTAGAAGCAGATATTTTTATCTTGCAGTTCACAGACAAGGGACAACCCAGGAACCAAGACTCGGTGTGAGTAGAAGCCTGGCAACCTCATTCCTTCTCAGGGAACAGAGGAGGGAAGGCCACCCCTCACCCCTCACTACCAGAGATCTTTGATACTGACAAAGGCCTGGCTGAGCAGCTAGCTCCAACTCAGGCCTTGGAAGAAAACAAGAGTCACAGGAACCTAACCTGATCTGTTAGGCTCAGCTCCACCCAGGGAAAAGTCACCCAGCCTGGGGCCAGCAAGTTCTGACAGCCCCAGGAGTAGATTTCTTCACTGGATAAACAGAGCCAGAGGCTGCCCCTCCCTACAGCAGCCTTGAAAATCAATTGAAATTCAGTAAAATTAAACCCTGAGAAAGGCTCCAGGCTGGGCTCTGTGAGTGTCTCACAAGCTAGCCCCTCAGGGAAAAGCTACTGTTTGCTGAAAGGCCTCATCTCTATCCAGAACCTAGCCTCATCACAGTATCTCCAAACTAGAGGAAACAGCCATCTCCCACTTTTTTGATACTCACAGCAGATCTTCCTCCCATTGAACAAGCCTGGGAGGAGGATCACAAAATCTTGGGTAAAGCAGAGCATTTTTCTACCTGCTCAAACTAACCGACTTAAGAAACCAACCAAGCCATAGGAAAATCAAACACCACAAACAGACCAGAGACTCCAACTACAGACTGGTTAATGACACAAGGGAGATACAGGATCTTCCCATCCCCCCAAAAAAATGAAAGAACTCTTTTTTTAGTTTTTTATTTAAAAAAATTTTCCTAAAACTTTTTTTTAATTTTAATTTTTAACATTTAAAAAATTTGTTTTCTATTAACTTTTTTTCTTCCTCTTATAATTTTTATTTTCGGGGTATGAGTGTGTATGCTTTTTTTCTTGTGTTTTTTTTTTTCTTTTCTCTATAATTTTTTTTGTTTAGCTCTACTAATCTTTGATCCTTTTTTTCTTTCCTTATCATTCTTTTCACCTTTTCTTTTCTTTTGTTCTTCTTTACGTGACTTAATTGCTATTCTGCTCATCCTCAGATATACCCATAGTTGATTATTAGACCTTATCACCTATTGTGTACACACTTAATCCAGAAATTCTTTTCTTTTTTCTCTCTTTCTCTACTATCATTCTATTCAACCTATTTCCCGCTTTGAGATTAAGACTTAGTTAAGTTTACTCACCCTCTGCCTTTCCACATCCCTGTATTCATATTTTTACCCACATCTCTCCCTAAACCTGATAATTTCTGGTTTGCCAAATTCATCTTTGTGGTTCGTAGACCATTAATACATAGTTGTTTGATGTTGAATAGATATATCTGTTGAACTAGAGTGTATCTTCAGACTTTTACGGTGCAACTACAGACTTTGTTTAATGCTTAACTTAAGATAGTGTTCTAGCACAAAACTGGTGTTACTTTCATCCCAAATGTCCAGGGCAAGCCAGAAAAACACAAGAAAAATGGCAAGTTCGAGTATCCTACACCCACTCATGATACTCAGCGGACAGAAGAGATAATGAACAATCCATTGGAGAGTTCCCAAAAAGCTCTACAAACACTACTGGAAAACATGGTAAATGAAAAGATTGAAAACCTAAAAAGGACACTGTATGAATGTGATAGAGAGAGAGAGGAGACAAGCCAAAGGTCAATACAGGAATATCATGAGCGTGAGAAAGCTACTCAAAGATTGATACAAGAATTGCGTGAGCAGCTCAAGAACACTCAAAGAGAAATAAAGAAATGGCATGAGCAGGCTGAGACCAGTCAAAGAGATAGACAGGATTTGGGGAAACTGGCCAAGAACAGACAAAGAGAAAGAGGAATGACACGAGCAGGCTAAAAATACTCAAAGAGAGCAACAGGAATCACGTGAACGTGAGGAAGCTAATCAAAGAATAATATAGAAATTTAGAGAGCAGGATGAGAATACACAAAGATCACTAAAGGCAATCATGGAATCCATAAATAGAGAGCTGAAAGATCTCAGGGAGTCCACAAAGAGAATGCTGAATGCAAACCAACAGAAGGAATGGGAGTCCACGGAAACCATAACCAATCAACTAGGTTATTTGATAATAAAAACTGAAAACCAAATTAAGGAAGTAGAGAAGTTCATACAAGATCTACAACAAAGCTCCAACAAAGAATTTGAAGCCATCAAAGCCAACCAACTAGAAGGAAAAGAAATAAAAAACAAAGTAGAAAGTCTTGACAGTAGGTTAGACCATGCAGAAGATTGAATCTCAGGATTGAAGACAGCCTAGATATTATCGAGAAAGCACATATAACCATCCAAGAAAAATCCAAGAAATATGATAGACCTATTCAACACTTTGAAGACACCATCAAAAGGCCTAATCTGAGGATAATGGGTGCAGAGGAGCACCTAGAGACAGAAGTTAATGGTCTAGGAAATTTGTTTCACAGCATCCTAGCAGAGAAATTCGCAAACGTGCAAAAAAGTTAGGCCTATTCAGATACAAGAAGCTTTTAGAACTCCAAATAGGCCAGACCAGAACAGGACATCCTATTGTCACATAATCCCCACAGAATCAATTCAGACCAATGAAAACATCCTTAAATCTGTCAAGGAGAAAAGATCAATCACCTATAAAGGCAAACCAATTAGAATCACCTCAGATATCTCAGCAGAGACAATCAAAGCAAAAAAAGCCTGGAAAGATGTATGCCATGCCCTAAAGACAAACAACAATCAACCTAGAATACTGTACCCAGCTGTATTCTCCTTCATAACCGAATGGCAACTAAATACCTTCCATAGCAATGAAAAATTGAAACAATATATCTCTACCTAACGAGCCCTACAAAAGATTCTTAAAGATGTCCCACACATAGAAAACCAACAAGACCACAATAGAGGCCAAGAAACTGCACCCAAACTGAGAATCCAAGAACCATAGCAAGAACCTAGTTGCCCCAGTCCCCAAGAAGGATAAAATGGCAGGAACTCCCAAATACCTCTCTGTCCTATCTCTTAACATTAATGGACTTAATTCTCCAATTAGCGACAGACACTGTCTAGCTGGATTAAAAAGCACGATCCTTCTATTTGCTGCCTTCAGGAATCTTGCCCCCCCAAAAAACAAACACATTTTCAATGTGAAAGGTTAGAACAAAATCTACCAAGCAAATGGCCTACATAAACAAGCTGGAGTTGTAATCCTAAAATCAGATGAAATAGATTTCATATTAAAATTAGTAAGAAGAGATAAAGAAGGTCGCTACATATTAATTAATGGATCTTTCCTTCAGGAGGATATTAAAATTCTAAATATCTATTTGCCAAACAACGGAGTACCCAAATTTATCCAAGAATTATTACTTCCCCTCAAATCCCACATAGATCCCACATAGATAGACATTAATTGTTGGGGACTTTAACACATCACTTTCCCCACTAGATTGATCAACTCGGCAAAATCTCAACAGAGAAAACGAAGATATAAACAACTGCATAGATCAACCCACATAGATAGACATTAATTGTTGGGGACTTTAACACATCACTTTCCCCACTAGATTGATCAACTCGGCAAAATCTCAACAGAGAAAACGAAGATATAAACAACTGCATAGATCAACTAGATTTAACAGACATCTACGGAATATCTCACCCAACAGCTTCAGAATACACGTTTTTCTCAGCAGCACATGGAACATTTTCCAAAATATACCACATTTAAGGACACAAAGCGAACTTGTCCAAATTAAGAAACATTGAAGTTATACCTTACATTCTTTCAGACCACAAGGGAATAAAATTACAACTCAACACCAAAAGCCACCAAAGAAATTCCTGTAACACATTGAGGCTGAACAACACACTGCTGAATCACGAGTGGGTCATGGAAGAGATTAGAAAGGAAATTGAAATGTTCATGATATTCAATAAAAATGAACACACAAACTACCAGCTCCTCTGGGACACAACAAACCAGTACTCAGGGGCAAGTTTATAGCTCTGAGTTCCTACATGATCAAATTGGTGAGATCTGAAACCAACAAACTAATGAGGCATCTGAGCCTCCTTGAAAACAAGCAACAATATAAATCCCAAACCAGTAGATGGAAAGAAATAATTAAAATTATATCAGAATCAAATGAATTAGAATCCAAAAAAACTATAGAAAGAATCAATCAAACAATGAGTTGGTTCTTTGAAAAAAACAAAATTGACAAACCCTTAGCAAATATTATCAGAAAAAGAAGAGAACACACCCAAATAAATAAACTTAGAGATGAGAATGGAAACATTACTACAGAAACAACCAAGATTCACAACATTATAAGGGAATACTTCTCAAAACTTTATGCTAATAAGTTTGAGTTAAGTCATCTTAACAGGCCCATATCAAGTATTGAAATAGAAACATCAATGAGAGACCTCCCATCTAAGAAAAGCCACGGACCAGATGGTTTTACAGCAGAATTCTACAAGGCATTCAAAGCAGAGCTCATACCAATACCTCTCCAACTCTTCAATGAAATTGAAAGTGAAAGTTCACTACCGAATTCATTCTATGAAGCCATCAAAACCCTCATCCCAAAACCAGGCAGGGACTCATCAATGAAAGAGAACTATAGACCCATTACTGTGATAATCATTGATGCAAAACTTGTCAACAAAATTTTGGCCAATCAACTTCAAAATTTCATCCAAAACATTACTGTGATAATCATTGATGCAAAACTTGTCAACAAAATTTTGGCCAATCAACTTCAAAATTTCATCCAAAAATAATACACGATGATCAAACAGGATTCATTGCAGGGAAGCAAAGCTGGTTCAATATGGGCAAGTCAATTAATATAATTAATCACATCAACATGAGCTAGGATAAGGACCACATAGTTATTTCAATAGATGCAGAAAAAGTATCCAACAAGATCCAACTCCCCTTTATGATGAAGGTCCTGGAAAAATCATGAATCCATAAAACAATCCTCAAAACAATAAAGGCTGTATATGACAAACCTACAGCCAGCAATATACATAATGGTGAAAAACTAAAGCCATTTCCTCTTAACTCAGGAATGAGACAAGGATGTCCAGTCTCTCTATTGCTATTCAATCTAGTATTAGAATTCCTAGCTATAACAATAAACAAGATGCAAACATAATGGGGATCCAAATAGGGAAAGAAGTTAAACTCTCCTTCTTTGCAGATGACATGATCTTTTATTTAAAGAATCACACAGAATCCACTCCCAAATTACTCAAATCTTTGGCAAAGTAGCACAGTATAAATTTAAATCTCAAAAATCAATTGCTTTTCTGTATGCCAACAATGAGAAACGTGTGGCTGAAATTGGGAGAGCAATTCCATTCTTAATAGTGCACAAAAAATAAAATATCTAGTAATTAACCAAAGAAGTGAAGGACCTCTATGATGAAAACCTTAAAAACTTGAAAAAGTTATTCAAAACAGAACTTAGAAAGTGGCAAAACCGGAAGGAGATGGGAAGATGGCGGAAGAGAAGCTGGAGGCAAAACAAGCTCTCGTATAGAAAGCAGTTTTAGAGTTCCATTGAACAGTCCTAAGCCAGAGAATCACACCAAGTGTGCCATCACAGGACAGAGAGATAGGCCAGAGAGGGAAAATCCAGGCAAGGAGACAGATCTGAGATCTTGCCAGCAGCTGCCGCTGTGGCGGCAGCGAAAGCAGCGGCGGCGGCCACAGACGCCATACCTGAAACAGACAGAGTCTAGGACGAAAGAGCCAGATGTGGCGGGCGAGCAAATTCTACTCAACACCAGCCAGAACCGACAAGGAGCAGACATATTCATCCTGCAATTCCCAGACCAGAGACGACCCAGGAACCAAGACTCGGCCTAAGTAGAAGCCTGACATCCTCACTCCTTCTCAGGGAGCAGAGGAGGGAAGGCCACCCCTCCCCCCCAGTACCGGAGATCTCCATCTTGGATACCGACAAAGCTCGGAAGAGCGGCTAGCTCCAACTCAGGCCATGGAATAAAACTAGGATCATTTAGCAGGTCACAAGAACTTAATGGCGTGACCTGCCAGACTCAACTCCACCCAGGGAAAAGTCACCCAGTTCTGGCGCCAGCCCTAGGAGTGGCTTTCTTCATCGGGTAATCAGAGCCAGAGGCTGCCCCTACCTTTAACAGCCTCGACATCAGTAAACAGAAACCCTGAGAGTGGCTCCAGGCTGGGCTCTGTGAGTTTCTCATAAACTAGCCCCCGGGAAAAGCAGAGCATTTTTCTGCCTGTCCAAACAAACAGACTTAAGAAACCAACCAAGCCACAGGACCATAAGCAGACCAGAGACTGCAACCAGAGGCTGATTACAGACACAAGGGAGATATAGGATTTTCCCAACCCTCCCCAAAAAATCAAAGAACTGTTTTTTTTACCCCTTCTTGTTTTTTTTTATAACTTTTACAAAAAAAATTTTCTTTTTTAAAACGTTTTCTAATTTTTAATTTTTACCTTTTTTGAAAAAAATTGTTTTAAAGTAACTTTTTCCCCCTTATAATCTTTATGTTAGGGATACATATGTGTGTGCATTTTTCCTTCTTTTTTTTATTTCTTCTTTTCAATTTTTTTTCTTTTTGTTTTTTGCATAGCTCCATTGAACTTCTGATCTTTTAATTCTTTCTTCCTTTTCCTTCTCACCTTTTCCTCTCTTTTGTTCTTCTTTATGGGAATAAATTGTTGTTTTGCACATCCTCAGATAAACCCTAGCTGAATATTAGACTCTATCCCCCATTGTGTACACACTTAATCCACAAATTTATTACTCAATTCAAAACTACTGAGACTTAAATTCCTTAATAGCAGTAGTACCTCTTTATACCTATAAAATATCTTAGGTATTTTTATTTTTAAGTTTTTCACATCTCCTTTATATCCCTCCCCTTCTATCATTATATCCACGTTCTTTGAATAGTTTGTTCTCGATCTGCATATTCTTAATTTTTATTTTTCTATTTTTTTCTGGTCTGTTTTTGTTCCCTTTTTCTTCTTGATTTCTCTCTCTCTACTTTCATCTTATCCAAACTATTTCCTGCTTTGAGATTAGGACTAGTTAACTCTCCCTGTGCCTTCCCACATCACTCTATTCCTATTTTTTACACACATCTCTCCCTAACCCTAATAATTTCTGGTTTACCAAATTCTTCTTTGCGGTTCGTAGCCCATTAATATATAGTTGTTTGATGTTGAATAGAGGTATCTGTTGAACTAGATTGTATCTGCAGTCTATTGACAGTGCAAATTCAGACTTTGGTTGATGATTGCCCTAAGATATTGTTCTAGCACAAAACTGGTGTTACTTTCATCCCAAATGGGCAGAGTAAGCCGGAAAACCACAAGAAAAATGGCAAGTCTGAGTATCTCCACTCCCACTCAAGATAATCAGGGGACAAGCGTTTTCCCAAATAGTTCTACAAACACTGCTGGAAAAAATGGTAAATGAAAAGATTGAAAACATACAAAGAACTCTGTATGAGCGTAATAGGGAGAGAGAGGAGGCAAACAAAAGGTCAATGCAGGAAAATATTGAAAACCTACAAACGATTCTGTATGAGCGTAGGAGGGAGAGAGAAGAGGGAATCCAAAGGTTTATACAGGAATATCATGAGCGTGAGGAAGGTACTCAAAAACGGATACAGGATTTGCATGAGCAACTGGAGAATACTCAAAGAGAAAGCAGGCATGGCATGAACATGCTGACAACACTCAAAGAGAACTATAAGAATGGTATGAACATGAGGAAGCTAAGCAAAGAGTAATACAGGAATTGAGAGAGCAGGATGAGAATACACAAAGATCACTAAAGGCATTCATGGGATCCATTGACAAAGAGCTGAAGGAAGTCAGGGAGACCACAAAGGGAATGCTGAATGGAAGCAAACAGAAGGAATGGGAGTCCAAGGAAACCATAACCAATCAACTAAGTGATTTCAGAATAAACACTGAACACCAAATTAAGGAAGTAAAGAAGGTCATACAAGATCTAAAACAAAGCTTCAACAAAGAATTTGAAGCCATTAAAGCTGACCAATTAGAAGGAAAGACATAAAAAACAAAGTAGAAAGCCTTGACAGCATGTTAGACCATGCAGAAGATCAAAACTCGGGGACAGAAGATAGCCTAGATATTATAGAGAAAGAACATACAACCATCTAAGACAAGTACAAGAAATATGATAGATCTATCCAATGCTTGGAAAACACCATCAGAAGGCCTAATCTAAGGATAATGTGTGTAGATGAGCATCTAGAAACAGAAGTTAATGTTCTAGGAAATTTAACAGGATCCTAGCAGAGAACTTCTCAAACATGCAAAAAGATAGGCCTATTCAGCTACAGGAAGCTTTTATAAGTCCAAATAGACCAAATCATAACAGGACATCCTACCATCATATTATAATCCACAAAGGACCAACTCAGACCAAAAAGCTGTGAAGGAGAATAGATTAATCACCTATAAAGGGAAACCAATTAGAATCACCTGAGATTTCTCAGCAGAGAGAAGCAAAGAAAGAAGAGCCAGGAATGATGTATGCCAAGCCCTAAAAACAGACAAATATCAACTAAGAATACTGTACCCAGCTAAACTCTCCTTCATAACTGAAGGCCAAATGAAAACCTTCTATAGCAAAGAAAAATTGAAACAATACATCTCCACCAAACCAGCCCTACAAAAGATTCTTAAAGACGTCCTACACATAGAAAACCAACAAGACCACGATAAAGGCCAAGAAATTGCACCCAAACTGAGAATGCAAGAACCATAGGAAGAACCCAGTTTTCACAACCCCCAAGAAAGTGGATAACATGGCAGGAACTCCCAAATACCTCTCAGTTATATATCTTAACATTAACGGAATTAACTCTCCAATTAAACGACATAGACTGTCTAGTTGGATTAAAAATAAAGATCCTTCTAATGCTGCCTTCAGGAGTCACATCTTGCCCATAAAAACAAACACATTTTCAATGTTAAAGGCTGGAACAAAATCTACCAAGCAAATGGCCCCCATAAACAGGCAGGAGTTACAATCCTAATATCCGATAAAATAGACTTCAAATTAAAATTCGTGAGAAGAGATAAAGAAGGTTGCTACATACTAATTAAGGGATCTCTCCTTCAGGAAGATACTACAATTCTAAATATCTATTCACCAAACAATGGAGCTTCCAAATTTATCAAAGAAACACTACTTACCCTCAAATCACACATAGATCCAAAGACATTAATTGTTGTGGATTTTAGCACACTACTCTCCCTATTAGATAGTTCAACTCAGCAAAACCTCAACATAGAAAATGCAGATCTAAACAGATGCATAGCTCAACTAGATTTAACAGACATCTTCTGAATATTTCATCCAGCAGCATCAGAATACACGGTTTTCTCAGCACCTCATGTAACATTTTCTAAAATAGAACACATTTTAGGAAACGAAGCAAACTTGTCCCAATTCAGAAACATTGAAGTTATACCCTACATTCTCGCTGACCAGAAGGGAATATAATTAGAACTCAAAACCAAAATCCACCAAAGAAAGTCTAATAACACATGGAGGCTCAACAGCACACTGCTGAATCACGAGTGGGTCATGGAAGAGATTAGAAAGAAAATTCAAATATTCATGCTATTCAACATAAATGAGCACATAAATTACCAGCTCCTCAGGGAAACATCAAAGGCAGTACTCAGAGGCATGTTTATAACTCTGAGCTCCTACATTAACAAATTGGAGAGATCGGAATCCTCAATTTAATGAGACATCTGAACCTACTTGAAAAAGAGCCGAAATAAAACCCCAATTCAGTAGACGAAAAGAAATAATTAAAATTAATTCCGAATTAAGTGAATTAGAATCCAAAAAAACTATAGAAAGAATAAACAACACAAAGATTTTGTTCTTTGAAAAAATTAACAAAATTGACTGACCCTTAGCAAAACTTATCAGAAAAAGAAGAGAACACACCCAAATAAATAAACTTAGTGATAAGAATGGAAACATCACCACGAAAACAACCAAGATTCAGAACATTATAAGGGAATAGTTCTCAAAACTTTATGCTAATAAGTTTGAGAACTTGACAGAAATGGACGTTTTTTCTAGCAAATATTGACATGCCAAAACTAAACCAAGATGAGTTAAACCATCTTAATAGGCCCATATCAAGCATTGAAATAGAAACAGCAATAAGACACCTCCCAGCTAAGAAAAGTCCAGGACCAGATAGTTTTACAGCGGAACTTTACAAGGCCTTCAAAGCAGAGTTCACACCAATACTCCTCCAACTTTTCAATGAAATTGAATGAGAAATTTCACTACCGAACACATTCTATGAAGCCATCATAACCATCATCCCAAAAGCAGGCATGGACTCATCAATGAAGGAGGACTAGAGACACATTTCTTTGATGAATATTGACGCAAAACTTCTCAACAAAATTTTGGCCAATCGACTTCAACAATTCAACCAAAAAATCATACACCGAGATCAAACAGGATTCATTTCAGGGATGCAAAGCTGGTTCAATATACACAAATCAATTAATATTATTTATCACATCAACAGGAGCAAGGATAAGAACCACATGCTTATCTCAATAGATGCAGAAAAAGCATCCAACAAGATCCAAGACCCCTTTATGATGAAGGTTTTGGAAAAATTAGGAATCCATGGAACATTCCTCAATACAATGAAGGCTGTATATGACAAACCTACAGCCAGTATTATACTTAATGTTGAAAAACTAAAACCATTTCCTCTTAACTCAGGAACAAGACAAGGATGTCCACTCTCTCCACTTCTCTTTAACCTAGTATTAGAATGTCTAGCTACAGCAATAAGACAAGATGTAAACATAAAGGTGATCTGAATAGGGAAAGCAGAAATAAAATTCTCCCTCTTTGCAGATAACATGATCTTGTATTTAAATAATGCCATAGACTCCACTCCCAAATTACTCAAGCTGATTCAAAACTTTGGCATAGTACCAGGGTATAAACATAACCCCCCAAAATCAATGGCTTTTCTGTTTGCCAACAATTAGAAAAGTGTGTTTGAAATTAGGAAATTAACTCCATTTGTAATGTCACCTCAAAATATACAATAACTAGGAATTAACTTAACCAAAGAAGTGAACGACATCCATGACGACAACTTAAAATCTTGAAAAGGAAATCAAAACAGAACTTAAAAAATGGCAAAAGCTCTCATGCTCCTGGATTGGAAAGATTAACATCGTGAAAATGGCAATACTTCCTAAGGCTATCTACAAATTCAATGCGATACCTATCAAAATTCCAACCTCATTCTTCAAGGAAATAGAAGAGGCAATCCAAAAATTCATATGGAACAATAAAAGACCCCGAATAGCAAAAATGCTCCTCAACGGAAAAAACATTGCTGAAGGAATATCAATAGCAAATTTCAAACTGTACTATAAAGCCATAATAATCAAAACAGTTTGGTACTGGCATAAGGAGAGACTTCAGGACCAATGAAATTGAATTGGAAACCCAGAAATGAACCTACAGACCCATATCCAACTAATTTTGAATAAGGGAGCTAGAATAATAGAATGGAAGAAAGACAGCCTCTTCAGTAAATGGTGCTGGCAAAATTGGTTATCTACTTGGAGAAAACTAAACTAGAACCTTATATATCACCCTGCACCAGAATCAACTCCAAATGGATCAAAGTCCTCGGAGTCAAAGCAGACACTAAGAAAACATTACAGGACGAAATAGGAGAAACCCTAGGCCTCCTTGTCTCAGGCCAAAATTTTCTTAATAGAGACAGGAAACACAACAAATCAAAGAAAGATTGGACAAATGGGATTGCATGAAGTTGCAGAGCTTCTGCATGGCAAAGGACATAGCTAGCAAGATCAATAGAAAGACCACAGATTGGGAGAATATCTTCACTATGACCCAGCAATCCCACTTTTGGGCATTTATCGAAATATTCACAAACAAGACCACACTTAAGCTACCAGCACGACTATGTTTATTGCAGCCTTATTTACCCTAGCTAAAATATGGAACCAACCCAGATGCCCCTCAGTAGATGAATGGATCAAGAAAATGTGGTATATATACACAATGGAATTCTATGCCTCCATCAGAAAGAATGATATTGCACCATTTGTTAGGAAATGGAAAGACTTGGAAAAAATTATATTAACTGAAGTAATCCAGGCCCAAAGAAACTTAGGACCCATGGTTTCCATTATTTTCAATAACTATTATATGTCTGAGTCAAGCAGACAAGTTCAGGTAAGTTGATGTTAGGAAAATGAACACCAAGATATGTATTTCAATGTTTTCTTTTTCTTTCAGGTGATTGTTTCTAACACATTTATAAGATTATTTCTTTGTTTCTTTGTATGTCCCTCCCCAATAGCATAAGCCCTGCTTTCACTGTATTTGAGGTTGGTATAATTTGTGGAGGGGAAGGGAAAAAACAAATCATTTAAATAGGTATACAGGTGAATCCATTTCAACAATGAGATGTACAAGTCATTATATGGAAAAACGAACTAACAACTTCGGTGGGTGATGAGGAAGATTGGGTGGGGAGACTGGGAGAGGATTATAAGGGGAAACAAAGGAGGAGGCTACTATGATTGATAGAAATGTACTCATTATCTTTCCCATATAATTGTAATCCCTCTGTACAGTATTTTCAGAGTAAAAATTAAAATTAAAATTAAAAATAATCATTATTGTTATAGTCTTATATTCTGACTTATTTACTTTGTAACAGGTTTTAAACTTTTTGCTTCTCTGCTGAAATTTATGTATTTAAATATTATCATCAAAGTATATCCTTTGGGTACTGGGGGCAGATTTTACAAAGTTTTTAACCAATGGCTTTTAAGAATTCTTTTTTTTTAAATAAGTTTTTTATTGTGAAACTGCTGTACAGAGGGGTTACAATCACATGAGCAAGGTAACAAGTACATTTCTTTTTATTTTTAAATATTATTTTATTTTATTTGAGAACATACTGTACAGAGGGGCTACAATTACATGGGCAGGATAATGCATACATTTCTTACCAAGCATTGCAGCCTCCTCCTTTGTTTACCCTTCACCTCCTTTCCCGGCCTCCCCTCTCCCCCCATCCAATTATACCCCCCTCCCCCCCCACCGACATTGTAAAGCTGGTTTTGACATGACATTTTGTACTTCTCATTGTTGCAACAGGTCCACCTGAATCCTTAAACGACTTGTTTGTCCCCATCTCCTCCACATGTTATACTGACATCAAATATAGTGAAAGCGGGGGTTACACTGTGGGGGAGGGACATACAAAGCAACAAAGAAATAATCTTATAAATGCGTTAGAAACACATGCATGAAAGAAACGAAAACATTAAAATACATATTTAAGGGTTCATTTTCCTAACATCACATTATCTGACCTTTTCCGCTTGACTCATACCTATAATAGATATTGCAAATAAGGGAAACCATGGGACCTATGGTTCTTTGGGCCTGGCTTACTTCACTTAATATAATTTTTTCCAAACCTTTCCATTTCCTAACAAATGGGGAAATGTCATTCTTTCTGATGGAGGCATAGAATTCCATTGTTTATATATATAATTGGTATATTATTTGTTTCATTTTTAATTTCAGTGTAATTTATTGTGAAGGTAATGTACAAAGGGGTTACAGTTACCTACGGTAATGAGAACATTTCTTATGGAAGGAACATTGTTATCCCCTCCATGGGTTTTATTTCTACACTCAAACAACTACTGTATTTTTGTTTTCTTTGTTCATGTATTTTCAATATAAAATTGATATACAGATGGTTTGCAGTTATTTAGGTCAACTAAACAGTACAATTCATTTTATTTTCTAAATTTCAAATTTTGAACTTCTTTTGTTTCTTTAGGGTAATTCTTTTTTCATAGTTGTAGGATTAGTTAATTTAATTTTGCATGATTTTTAACACATGTAAATTATTCCGACACATATATTTTGCTTTTAAAATACTTAACATGTGAATATCTAAAATTATTTCCTTAATTTATATATGGTAGGTGAATTTAAATAAATTTATTTTCTTATACTTCTAAACATATTTTCCAGGTAATAAATACTTACTATATTTCCAAGAAGCACATACTTTATTAAGAAAATCTTCATAACCTGGTTACTTTTTTTGTAAATATTTGTACTTGAATTACAAAAAAAAAAGTTTGAGCTGGGCAAGGTGATTTGTGGCTTCCATTTTCTAGCTATGGTAGTAACTGTGAATAGGGTTTGTAATTCAGGAGAGCCTGAGAAACTGAGACCTCATTATAAAAATATCCAGATTGAAATGATTAGAGATATGGCCATCCCTAGTGAGATATAGAGCAGCTGGTTATCACCAGTAACATCAATATTTTTTTCAAAATAAAAGGATAAATGCTTCAAAATGTTCATTATTTAAAACTTATTTGCAAAGGTTCTCATGTCTACAATTTCTTATTTTTCAATTAATTTAATCTATAAGAATCTAAGTATATCGTAACTATTTTATTTCTACTAAACTTTTAAATAGTACAAGCAATATTATGATTTCCTATATTAAATTACTTTTACTATTTGTGGTCATTTCTTTTGTTTAATATGATAATAATAATCCAAATATGTGTATGTGGTATGTGTGTGTGTTTATGTGGTTTTTGTGTGTGTATGATTTGTGAGTACATTTTAATGTTTGGGATATTACTGGGATATCACTTGGGATAGCATTGTTTCACATATGCTAAACCAAGTTTTTACCTCTGAACTATACTGTGCAGTTATAATGTAAATAGTGCTTTAAATTATGACTTTTAAATTTTCGTTCCTAGTATGTTTTGTCAAAATTATATATGCTACAATGTGATCCATATTCTATCCATGTTAGCACATTTTATTGTTATTTAGAATATTTCCACTTCCAAACTCTTGCGTTTGTTGATAAAGGTTTTACTTTGCTTCTTTTCTCTCTTCATTCTTTTTGCCTTTATATTTTACCTATTCTTTCTCTTATTTCTTTGGTAATTAAAGGTCTATACAATGCTTTATTTTCTATTTTATTTTTTCCCATCTTCTCTGACTCAGTCCACACTATTAGGTGGATTAAAAAGAAACTTGATTCAGGACACTTTAATTATTTTTCTCCTCCTCTTCTCTGAAGACTTTCCGTTTTTTGAAACACAAAACCAATGACATACACAAAACCAATGACATACAGCTCGTATGTGGTCCATCATTCTATTATATCCCCTCTCACTCTCCTCTGTAGTACAGCTCAAGTCATTATCATTCTGGTTTATTGTGTTATAGTGTTATCTAAATTTTAACTCATTCCTAAATTAATTTTAATTGTTTCAAGCATTCTCTTAAGACATTTTACTATATGTAATATCTGGGATCGTGTGTTTTCACAAAGTGCCAAATATGAGTGACTAACAAACATCTAGATAACTCTGTTAAATACTGGTCCACTTGCTCAATAAACTTTTATGTAAATTCAAGGAATACAGGTCAGTCAGAACAATTATGTAAAATGCTGTAGCTTGAGCCCTCAGACTAGATTTGAATCTTATTACCATTTTTAGTCTACTATAAGAACAGACACATAGAAGAATGTAAGAGATTTATCAAAAATAAATTCTTAGTTTTATTGTCAACAGATTTTGAAGAGGATGCCATGACTTTATTAAATAAAAATAGAATCTTAAATGGGTGTATTGCACTATTGCCTCTTTAGATTTAAAGAATGAGCTTAGACTACTTCCTCAAACCTTGTACAAAATTTTAAAATAAAATATGATTATCAAACTAAATGTGAGATGTAAAAACCTATAAAACATAAATGTAAAAATTCATGACATTGGATCAGTAAAGGTTTCTAACAATTTGACATGGAAAGAATTAGTAGCTAAAGAAAAGAAGAATGTGCTGGTTAATATCAACTGATAACCTTTTATAATTCTAGGAAAGAATTGAAAACATACCCAACAGATAGAGGGCACGTATTTGTTAATGGTACAATGTTACTGCTACAATGATACTGAGTCTTAAGTATTTTTATATCTTCTAATTCTATATAATTTTTTCCCAAACAGGATATTTCTTTAAAGAACATATGTAAATTAATTGTCAATAGGAGCATATGAAATAAGCTTCTCTTTAGTTTCTAAGAAAACATAAAATGAAAACTCACTAGTATGACCATAATATAAAAAGATGATGCAAAATATAGTAATGCATTTGTGGATAAATTGATATACTCCACATAATAGATTGATTTTTATAATACTGCAATCATTTTAGCAAGCAAGTTTTCAAGTTTTCAAAAGGTCAAAGAGAATTGTATATGATTTAGCCATTACACTTCTATGTATGTATTAAAGAGAATTAAAAAACTTATTTGGACATAGAATGTAGTTCACTGACAGTGCACTTGAATAGTCTGTGAGACCTTGGAAATAATCCCCCAAAACGAATTTTGATAAGACACACAATAGAGAATGTATGCTGGACAAATTATTGTAAGTGAATTTTATATCTATTTTAATGTCTGTTCTAAAATTTACACCATTTCTATTTGAAGAAATGTAAGGGATAATTAGGCTTGGAAAATCTGATTGTACAATTCACTTCCAAAGCACTAAATTGTATACTATAGAAGGAGATAATATATGGCATGTGAATTACATGTTAGCAAAAAAAAAAAAAAACAAAAAACTATTGTTAAAGATACTTCACACAAATTGAAGAATACCTAAAAAAGATGTTTTCCGTGTTAGCTAAATCTATTTGTAAACTACAGCTTTTAGAACAAAGATTTGATTTCTGTTTATTTTGAGTTTTTTTGGTCTGTTTATTTTGGTTTTACAGAGATAACTCAATCAAAAAGTGTATGTGATAACTGGAATACCTAGGGATTATGCATCAATTATAAGTAATTGATAACCTTTTCTGGAAGAAACGTTTAGCAAATGACAGAAGACCCAAATCTGCACATCTGTGATTTATGAAAACCATATGTTACTTGCTCAATCCAATTGCTTTTCTCTACTTTGCTAGGAAAAAAAGTATTCTCAGGATAAGAGCCAATAGCAATGAAACGAAACAAAATACACAATAATCTTGATTTATTTGTGAAAATAACAAATGAAATAAAGCAATTCCATTTATGGGGCTCTAATATTAGTATCTATGAAGATGTTCCTGAATGCCAACATCCACTGAATTTTTGGAATTTTAATTTCTATCAACATATGAAAACTAGAATAAGAAAACAAATACAGTCTTAGAGTAACCAGCCTTGGAATAAATTTCTTAATAGTTTTGAAATTACAAAAGAATTGAGACCATTAAAAATGATTCTTTCCTATGGAAATCATTTTAAAATGTTTAACATTTATTATAATTCAAATACCAAACAAGAGTAATTTTACATAATCATTACAAATATTATTTTATTACTATCGTAAAATAGAATAAAACACCAGTCTTGATATGTTATCATTATTTTTAATTCCTAATCATTACCTAAATATCTTAAACAATCTAAATAGTCACGTATTTAACATAGATGTAAATATTCTATACTTTTACTTAACATTTTCCAGGGGCATGTATTCATATTTCTAAGAAATGTTCACAACAGTTAAAAGATGCTTTTGTGAAATTAAGGTAATATATTTTGTTGCTGCTGTTGTTGTTGTTTACAAGGCCTGTGCATTGTCCTTAAGCCTTTTTATGCTCAATGCCAGCACTCTACAACTTGAGGCACAGAGCTAATTCCTGTTTATAGTGGCTAATTGGAGATAAGAATCTAACAAGTATTTTTCTGTCTGGGCTAGTTTCAAAAACAAATCTAAGATCTCATTACCCAGAATAGCTCCATTTATAGGCGTGAGTCAGTGGCACTTGGTTTGATGTATTTTTTAAATTTTAAATATGTTTGTTTCATTATAATGTGCATCATTCTACACATAAATGTAGACATATGTATATATTTCTGATGACAAATAATCTCTAAAAATGTATGTCTTTCTATTCACACACACACACACACACACACACACACACACACACACACATATATTTCTGAAGATAGACACCTTCTAAAACTTTATGCTCTTTTTTGACCTTTTTTCATTTCAAAGACATACAATATATTTTTCCAAAAGTTTCCTAGAATAGAATGACTAACCTTCATTAGAAAGTAGAGTTTATTACTTTCAAAGATATTTTAGATATACACATGATGTTGTAGTAACATTTACAGTATATTACTTGAAATGATTCTGTTCAAACTCTTAAATATTTGTGTGTAGTGGTGGGGAGAGAGGAAGTGAATTCATACTGGTTAGGAATTTGCAATACTTCAAAATTCTATTCCATAATTTGTTATAAGCCCATAGTCAAGTTACCTGTTATGACTTAGTTTTTTTGTTTCTTTATTTGTTCAAAATTTTAATATGGATGTATACACAGTGGAAACATTAAAATTATTAATCAACAGACAAATAATTGCAAAATCATAGATACATATCAGACTTCAATAGTTAGCAATTATGATGCTAATATTAATTTTGATGATGATGATTAGGACCACAGTGTACCCTGATAATGACCATGTTGTGATTCAAAAGGAAAAAAAAAAACTTTACAAATTTTGAAGCTAGATTTCCCACATTGAATACATAGTAATCAACAGCTTTGGATTACATACAATAAGAATAACAAGACGAGAGTTTCAATATCAAGAAATGTAATCACATAAACAGGTAGAGACAGTAAAAACCCTAATGTAATTCCTACAGCCTCTTTCATGTATGCTCACTATTCTTGGCGGTATTGTTTTCTTATAAATAAAATCATTAATTTCCACATTTTGATGGAACAAGATGTACTTTTCAACTTAGTGTGATTAGTTCAAATAACATGAAAGCCATGGCTCTCATATACATACTATTCAATAACCAATGTTTTCCAGTAAAATATTAAGTATGTTCTTCAATACAGCTGTAACACATGACAAAATTTACATAATACTACTTACATATCTGTAGTTACCTTAAAAGGACTTAGACCTTACAGCAAGGAAGTAAAATTTATTTTTATTTCTGCATGAAACAGTTTGTGACTTTATACCAACAAACTGAATTTGACTCTTTCTTTATTAGTAAGGTAAGTTGGAAAATGTAAGGTCTCTTTACTCTTCTCTTTTCTTGCTCTAGAAGTCAACAAATATATTCTTCATTATTTCTGGTAGATTACATCCATTTACAGATGGGAAATGTAAGGCCAACAGTCAATGTAGTGAGCAAAGAATGATAGCAGAATTTTTGTCTGAGGTCTTCACTCTGTGTGCTTACAAAGAGTAATTTGGTGATGGAGAGGACCAATATGAAAAGACTATGGGGAAAAAGCATACTTTGGAAATGGTTGTTTTAGGACTAGGTGACAGAGATGAGTAAATGAAACAGGCTGGTGTCAGGGGCATGAAAAGTAGTACATAGAAATCATATTAGTGACAAAACCTGAGAAAATCTTGATCATTCATCTTATCTAATGGGAGGGAGTAGAAAGGTAAGAAGAAATCTAAGGTCCTTCCACAGGTCTGGCTAGCAACTGTATTAGTGATATTCTTAGTAATAAGGACCACAGGTGGAAATGATGGATTTAGGGGATAAAACTCTCTGATAGTTCTAAAGTTCATATTAAACAGATGCAAAGATAGGTCTGTTTAGACATCATCAATATATCCACGACCATGGATATAAAAAAGGATAATAAAATTGGGGGGGGGGGTTATTATTGAAGGGAAGAGGAAAAGAAAAGTTCTCACACAAATGTGAGCAATGTGAGCACCAGTGTGGACAAGATTGGAACAAAGAGAAAAACAAGGAACCAAAAAAGTAATAAACACAGATTTTCTGAAGTATAGGAAGGAAAGAATTTTAAGGAAGTTATTGAAGGAAATATGCTATTTGGATTTGAAAAGTAAAAGGATATAGACACGTTTAAAAATAACAGTGTTTTGTTGAAAGTCATATTGATAAAATTTTGAGCCATAAAATTCTGGATCCATGAATTCAACAGATCCTGTTGATTTTAAATGCTGGGAACAAATGCTTTTATCCTGACCTTAGCAAAATTATACAGATATAACTCTCATGAACTTTACTTATAGGTATTCTGTGAATATTTTTGAAGACTTTGTTCAGCCAGCAGATTAGAGATTGAGCTACAGCACAGACAAGCCTAATTTGTCCTACAGTTCCAATTAGTGACCCATGTATCCACAGCAGTTTGAGATTTTATTGAAATATCTTTAGATATATTTGGATATTTTATCAGCCTATTCGTTATAAATGTAGGAAAAGTAAAACCAAGTATTAGGTTGAACATACAGCTTTGCTGATGTGATTGAAGACTCCTGGAATTGATTCCTCTTTAAAATAGAAAATGCTTCAAAATCCATTGACACATCATAACTGCCATATACTCTGTTTAACTCTAGTTCTTGTTAGGGATATCTCCGCGCTGAAATAAATCAATGAACCTGCCACAAATTCTTGTATGTAGGAAGTACTCTTATAAACTTCAAGCTTTTATTGAATGGAAGAGTTCAGAGATTACCCTCACCACTAGGATAAATGCCTATAGAGATAAGACATTTTGCTTTAATGCCTTTCTTTCATTTTCTTATACCCATTTGCAAGTAGGGAAGGATTTTGATGTAACAACAATACAATAGTGACTTGTTTTAACACAACATCTAAGATCTAGTGTTAATTCGGATACTTACTAATTAGCTCCAGATTTTATGGATATTTATATTTCTCCTGGGTAAACTAATGAGCTCCAAGAAAATGTCCCTAAGCAGCCTTTCAATTGTAATATCACTGTTTTTCTCAAAATGCTTTAAATTCTACATCCTCTAAAGTGGGCATAGGGTTATATTGTGGAACATTTCTCCTCAGAGAGTGAGTACTACCCTCTTGCTTAACACGGACAAAGTACCAAACAAAAAGTGGTAGTTGAACAATGTCCTTAGAAGTTTTTAGAGAAGAAATGGAAATAGAGCAACTATGAAATCAAATGGAATGTGCAAAAACACAGAGGCACAAAGTAGAATGTGCCACGTAAATGCTGAAGTGTAATTTGAAATTATGTGTTCAAGTGTGAGGGTATGTTCAAAGTATAGCTTCAGACAATGTAATTGGATATCTTCGGGGGAAACTGCTTTAAACTATTCTGGGATAATTGTACAAGTAGAAGCCCCTTAGTCTGACTCTAATCAGCTACAACATAATCAACTTAGGGATTATCTTCCAAGTGCAAAGTGAGAAAAAGAGGGCTCATCAGAGTTAGTGTTCAGGTTGAAGTACGTCTTCATTTATTTTGGAGCATTAAACCAGGAAAAAGCCAAGTAAACATTTTGCAAGTACCTTAATTAAGTGGGACTGGGGCTGGGGGTTTATCCCAGCAGAAGGGCGCCGTTCCGGCACGCACAAGGCCATGGGTTCAGTCCTCAGCCCTGGAAAAAAAAACCTAAATTAAGTGGGACGTATTATATTGGTCTCTTTTTAACTTGGAAGTTATAGATTATGTCCTTTTATACTTGGGACAATGATCTGCGGTCAGTTATTTCTTCTCTTCCGCTTCTTTTGCCCTTCCACTTACATAATTTTTTATTTAAAGAGACATACTTGCGCTTGCATTTCTAAATCCTTCAAAATTGTCTGAACTGCTTCATACTTCTGGCAACCTCCTATATCTTTCTCAAGGGAATATTTTGTCACTACCATTTTTATCCTATATGATATTGGATACCTTCCTGCCTAATTCAGTGCAAGTTATACATTAGGCTGATCCACATATCTCAACACTTGTACCACCATGAAATCCTATCTTATATAGAAATTATTTTAGAATGTCTGGGGAAGTGGCATCTGTCATTTTTGAATGGCCCTACGTGATACTTACATGCAATCATTTTTCAAACCAATGTGCCACTCAGTAGATGAACGAATTGACAAAATGTGGTATGTATATATACCCGGTGGAATTATATGCTTCTAATTCATAAGGAAATGGAAAGACTTGGGAAAATCCTACTAAGTAAAATACACAAGACACAAAGAAATAGATTCCATGGTTTCCCTCATTTGTAATAAGGAGGAATATCTAGGATTGTCCTAGCAGATGAGCACAGTGGTTCAATAGCTATGTGTAAGATGATGCTGAGCAAAATGAACTCCTACATATGGAAACAGAGGTTATTCTTTGTGGTTGTTGTTTTTAATGTACTATGTGGTTTCTTTTTTCTTTTGTGTTTTCTCCTATGTCTTGTTCCCTGCTGTATTTGTTTTCAGTATCATGTGTCATTGTATATATATTTATCTTAATTTGGCAAGGGAAGAGGAACAATTAAATGGCGAGACAAAGGTCAAAGGACAAACCAATGCAATAGCATTGGAAATTTACATTGCAACTTGTGAGGGGTGTTGGGGTGAAGGAAAACAGTAAGGAAAATGAGGGAGTGGGTAAAAAGTTCATGTTATATATTCACTACCTTACAATTACTTCAATCCCTTCTATATATCCCCTTGACAATAAAATTTAATTAAAATATAAGCTACATAAAATATAATTTCACTGTAGAGATATAGTCAATATTATTCAATTACCCCTTTCTTTATCAGAGGGTCATTAACTTGAATGTTATCAAACTATACAATATTTTTAGAATATATTTGCCATTATTTTGAAAAAACATTATTTTAGTAATGTCTCATACTAAAACAGAAAACAGTTCTATTCTATGGAAAGTACTAACTTTTAAAACTGAATAATTGTTAAGAGGACAAAATATATGTGTTCTTCAAAATTCCTATGACTACTAAATACTCATTTTCAAATTCTGAACATGCCATACCAGAGACATTTCAAATAGTATCTGTTTGCCTTTTATTTAATTCTGCAATAGATGCAGTTTCCAATGGGATGTTACATATTTAAAAGTCAACAAAAAATGGCCACATTCTTGTAAAAGATAAACCTATGAACTATCTATAATAATTAATTCCTGAAGAGTATACATTTGTTCATCATATAAGCTATTATTTCTATGACAATCAATCCGAAGATTTTATGCCATAAAGTTATCCTAGCACAACAGTTTCCAATTTGTAAAGTGCACCTTAAAATTTCCTAAATTCACATCATGACTTGCTTAGCACTATTGTGAAAAAGTACTACATTTCTGCTGTGAAGCCCTCCCAATTGTGCGAAGAACACTACAATAAAATTTGCTGCATCATTTTCTCCCAAGTTTCATTCTTGAGATCAGAACATTTTCAAATATTATTTATTATTTATTTTAGTGTATATTATTATTATTTTATCTATCATAAATATTCAGGAGATCCGAATATCTGAATATTAAGATCTGAAGATTATGGTTCAAAGCCCACCGAGGCAGGAAGTTTCCTTAGCTTCTTATCTCCAATAAACTGTTCAGGAAAAGCCAGACATCACTAATGAAGTACAGTGTTAAGACCTGCAGGACTCATAGGGCTGTTACATGTGACATTATTATGTAAAGCACCACTAACAGTAATCTCCGACATCCATAACATTCTGCTTCCACTTACGAGTAAATCAGAGTGGCTCGAACAAGAATAAAAATATGATTTTTCCCTGTCTGGCTTCCACCATAATGTGGGACCATGACTCTAAATATCTAATAAACCATTTGCCTTGGCTAATTTTTTAAAATAGTTTTTTAAATAAATAGTAATTTTTTTAAATTTTTTAAATTTTATTTTATTTTGAACATACTGTACAGAGGGGTTACAATTACATGGGCAGGATAATGCATACATTTCTTACCAAGCATTGCAGCCTCCTCCTTTGTTTACCCTTCACATCCCTTCCCAGCTTCCCCCTCCCCGCCAAGTCCCAATCCTTCTCCCCCCCCCCCCCCGCACCAACGTTGTAAAGCTCATTTTGGACATGACAACTTGTACTTCTCATTGTTGCAACAGGTCTACATGTATTCTTAAACGACTTGTTTTTCCCCATCTCCTCCACAAGTTATATTGACATCAAATATAGTGAAAGCAGGGGTTATACTGTGGGGAAGGGACATACAAAGCAACAAAGAAATAATCTTATAAATGCATTAGAAACACATGCATGAAAGAAAGAAACATTCAAATACATATCTAAGGGTTCATTTTCCTAACATCACATTATCTGACCGTTTCCGCTTGACACATACATATACTAGATATTGCAAATAAGGGAAATTTTTAAAAATAATTTTTAAATAAATAGTAATTTGTTGTTTGCTTTTGGAAGGCATGAAATAAGACTGCATTAACATTTTGTGAGTTGAGAGGCTAAATTTTATCAGAATCTAAACATAATGAAAAATAAATGATTTTAAGATAAATAGCTGTTAGGTACATTTTTTATTTTAATTTTAATTTTTTGTGAACATACAGTACAGGGGGTTACCATTACATGGGCAACATAATGAGTACATTTCTTATCAAGCATTGCAGCCTCCTCCTTTGTTTACCCTCCACATCCCTTCCCTGCCTCCCCCCGTCCACCAACCCAATCTCTCCCCCCACTCCCCGTTAGGTACATTTTTAACGTGACATACACACAGAGACATCTTTTTTCTAAGCAGTTCATGTAATTCAAATAACTGTGTTTCAGAAATAGATGACACAAAAAGTTAGAAAAAGAGAACCAGTATTGGGTAGTATAGTCTTTAAAAATAGCTGACAAATAAATATTAACCATAATTCTGAAATAATAGCAGTCAAATGCTCTTGAAAAGAGAAGATTTTAAACAGAATGTATAAAAAGTGCCAGTGCCAGCACTGCTTCAGGAGCTGCTATCTGTGATTTAGGGCTTCTAGTACATGAGGATGTTTTAACCAAGATTAATTGCTTTCAGGGACTAAATATTTTTTAGTTATAATTCATAGAAGAAATCTGTTGTTCAAATTTAACGAAAGGATAACAGTTTATATTAGAAAGAATGCTACACACTTATTGTGGTAGGCAGTGAAATACCTTCCCAAAATATCATCTAATTCCTCAAATGTAGATTTGCATTTTATACATATCTATCTATCTATCTATCTATCTATCTATCTATCTATCTATCTATCTATCTATCTATCTATCTATCTATCTATCTATCTATCTATCTATCTATCTATCTATCTATCTATCTATCTATCTATCTATCTGTCTATCTATCTATCTATCTATCTATCTATCTATCTATCTATCTATCTATCTATCTATCTATCTATTTATTTTTGTAAAATAATCACCTTTAATTACCCAAGGAGCACAAACTTGAATAATTATCAGATGGGGGAAGTATATTCAAATGGGTACTTAAAAGTCCCAGCTGTATTGGGAAAGGGGCATGATTAGGGTAAGAACCCTCAGAAAGATGTAAAGTTGCCACATTAGAAGATAAAGGAAAAGACAACAACCCAGATTCTGAAGTTTCTGGAAAGCATAACAGGAAGTAAATGCCATTTCCACTAGAATCATCTAAAAGTATTTCAGCTCTGCTGATAAAATCGAGCTCTGGCTCGATTTTAATCTAGTGAGACTTCTTTTAGATTTCTGTCCTTTAGAACTAAAATGATAAATACAGATTATACAAGCCACTTAACTTGTCGAAATTTGACAGATTTTATAGAGTAAACCAAGTCAACTACAGCCTTTTGCTGATGCAACTACAGGGACAACACATGTCCTAGTTTCTGAGAATAAGAAAAAGTTGCCAATGGCTTTGTATACATGTATGATGTACATACTACTAAAGGCCTTGCATTAATGAAGTCTTGAAATTCTAAATAATATATAAATAAGGAGCTCCCTATCTTTATTTTCACATTTGGGGACCACTAAGTACTACAGTTATGTAGAAAGTTAAGGTAAGAATATGGAAATGAAATCTGTCTCCTAATATTATAAAGATAATTTATGTCATTTTGGGTTATAGTTTCTAAAGTAATAAAAAATGAAGTAAAACAGAAACAGAAACTCAATTTTCTATCCTTCCTAACTTTCCAACAGAAATTAGAAAATCCAGTAAAGATACAACAATCCCAGAATGGTATAGGATGTTATAAGGTCACTAGATGGTGAAAAAGACGATAACAAAAATGGGTCCCTTGGAACAATGGGAAACAAAATCTACACCTACAGATTGTGATATAGCTAGAAAACAGTTTCCACTATTCTGTCTTTGATATTTTAGGTTTGTTTACACAGCAACTTTCCTCTCATAGGAAATGACTCTTTATTAATACTTAAAGGTTTGCAGTTTATAACCCAGCAACAAATAATGCTTCTAAATGTAAAAATCAATGATACTAAGAGTAACGAAGGCTACTTGTGTTGCTATAGCTAATAAATAAGAATGATCTTTGGGAATAGTCTTACAATCTTTATCTTTTTCATACTTTTCCTCTTCTTCAACAAGAGAAATCCTACTCAAGATATGTAAAACATTAATAAAGGTTTTTTATATTTTTTATTGTTCACAATAAAGCAAATACACTTTTCCTCTTTGCAACCCTGATTTTAAAGAGTCAGACCCTCATAATTATTTTATAGGCAAAAGTTTATTGCTTTGGCTTAGTTGTTTTCCTGCATTTGGGCATTGCTCTCTATTATTTTGGCAACTACGCAGAAAAACAAGATAAATCCATTATGCTTATGTTGAATTGTTCAAAGTCAAGCTTTCTTCAAACAAAATTTTCTGTTCCCTTCTACACTGCTAATTGAAGTTTAAATGATAACAAAAATGTGATACTTTAATGTACATTTTCATTGAAACCAGTGAAAACAAGAGTTATTGCTTTTTAAAATGTTTTCAAGTATTTTCCTTGGCTATTTTCATCATTGCATTTGTTCCATCCTCTAATCAGGAACACTGAGTTTCACAAAAAGATCTTCCTAAGGAATAAGATGTTAGTCAAAATATAGGTGTATAATAAAGATTTTCATCACTTACGAGATTGAATAGCTCAGAAGACATTTTGCCATTACTGGCATGTTTCTTAAACTAAGTGAAATGCATGTAAATGTGACAGTTATTCCAAACAATGACTATGGCTTATACTTTTCTGCTTCAATGAAATGAGTAACTTTACTGTAAATGAAACCTCTGGCAAGGTTGGAGGGCATATAGATTTAGGGTAGAAGGGTTAATGTTAGAAAGCCAAAAGAGATTCCATAAACAGCACTGGCTATCACTTATCAGTTAATTATAATTATGACATATGAGTATAGAAACATAAATATGAATTGAGTGAGAAATATGTGATTTACACAATTGATTCAATGACGACTAAGACCAGAAAACGCTTCCTTACATTTATGTAAACTATTATATCTGGTGAAAATTTAAAGAGTTTTAGAAAATATATTTTAACATTTACGTCAAAATATTTATTTTTACCTGTTTATTTTTACTTTTGGTGGCTGCGGGGTTTGAGATCTGGGCCTGGACGTTTTCTCTCAACTGTTCAGCTCAAAGCTAGTGCTCTACCACTTGAGCCACTGTCAGTTTTTTGTTGGCTCATTGGAGATAAGAGTCTCATGGACTTTCCTGCCTAGGCTGGTTTTGAACCATGATTCTCAGCTCTCCGAATCCTTAGTAGCTAGGATTACAAGTATGAACCACTGGCACCTACTACATAATTATTTTTACACATTTATGAAGTATGGAGTGGTAATCCCATTCTTTTATATCTTGTGTTTTCCTGCCAGCATCCAGTTTCTCTATTTCTTGATCACATTTAGTATGGACATTATTGTATTATGTGAAGTAATTCTCACATATGTTTTATGATGTCATGTTAGTTCTAATGTTCATTCATTTGATGACTGATGATAATTTTCTTGCTTATTTTTCACAAGAGGTATTTTGATGTTTTCTAATTGATTTTTTTAACATTAGGTTTTGAGAGTTCTATGTACAATCTAGGTTTGAGGCATGCTTCAGATACAGGATTTGTAACTATTTTATCCTTGACTATGGGTACCTTTCATCATCATCATCATTATCATCATCATCATCATCACTATTAGTATTACTACTATTACTTTTTTACATGTATGTATGGTCCTTGAGTTTGAACTCAGAGCCCGTGAGATTTGTTGCATTTGGTTAACAATTTACCATTTGAGTCATGCCTCAGTTCTGGCTTTTTTGCTGATTAAACAGAGATAAGATTCTCAGAAACTTTATTTTTTATTTTTTTTTACATTGGTTTTGACTTCATGAAATCTTTTTTTTTAATTGTATTTTATTTTATTTGAGAACATACTGTACAGAGGGGCTACAATTACATGGGCAGGATAATGCATACATTTCTTACCAAGCATTGCAGCCTCCTCCTTTGTTTACCCTTCACTTCCCTTCCCCGCCTCCCCCCTCCCCCCACCCAATTTTACCCCCCTCCCCCCCCAATTATACCCCCCTCCCCCCCCACACCGACATTGTAAAGCTGGTTTTGACATGACATTTTGTACTTCTCATTGTTGCAACAGCTCCACCTGAATCCTTAAACGACTTGTTTGTCCCCATCTCCTCCACATGTTATACTGACATCAAATATAGTGAAAGCGGGGGTTACACTGTGGGGGAGGGACATACAAAGCAACAAAGAAATAATCTTATACATGCGTTAGAAACACATGCATGAAAGAAACGAAAACATTAAAATACATATTTAAGGGTTCATTTTCCTAACATCACATTATCTGACCTTTTCCGCTTGACTCATACCTATACTAGATATTGCAAATAAGGGAAACCATGGGACCTATGCTTCTTTGGGCCTGGCTTACTTCACTTAATATAATTTTTTCCAAACCTTTCCATTTCCTAACAAATGGGGCAATGTCATTCTTTCTGATGGAGGCATAGAATTCCATTGTGTATATATACCACATTTTCTTGATCCATTCATCTACTGAGGGGCATCTGGGTTGGTTCCATGTCTTAGCTATGGTAAATAATGCTGCAATAAACATAGTTGTGCTGGTACCTTTAGTGTGGTCTTGTTTGTAAACATTTGGGTAAATGCCCAAAAGTGGGATTGCTGGATCATAGGGGAGATCTATGTGAAGTCTTTTGAGGAACCTCCATACTGCTTTCCAAAGTGGTTGAACAAGTTTACATTCCCACCAACAATGAAGTAAGGTTCCTTTCTGTCCACATCCACTCCAGCATCTGTTGTTGTTAGAGTTCTTGATTTTTGCTGTTCTAACTGGGGTGAGGTGATATCTCAATGTTGTTTTGATTTGCATTTCTTTTATGGCTAGGGATGTTGAACATTTCTTCATGTGTCTATTGGCCATCCTTCTTTCTTCTTCAGAGAAGCTTCTCTTTAAGTCTTTCGCCCACTTATTTATTGGGCAGTTGTTTCTTTGAGGATTTGTTGTTGGGTGGTTTAATTTTTTGAGTTCAAAGTATATTTTAGATATGAGACCCTTGTCCGTTGTATGGCTAGTAAAGATCTTCTCCCAATCGGTGGGCTTTCTATTGATCTTGCCAGCTATGTCATTTGCCCTGCCGAAGCTCTGCAATCTTATGCAATCCCATTTGTCCAACCTTCTCAGAAACTTTATTTTGTGGGCTGCCTTCAACCAGCAATACTCAAATCACAGCCTCCCAAGTAGCTAGGATGTGATACATGAGCCATCTGCTCCCAACTTCTATTCACTACTTGCATATGAGCTTTTACAGACTAAATTATTTTACACTTTTATTGAGTTCTACTATATCAAGTTATCCTTTCCTGTAATTTTAATGCCATATTTCAGTATGCTTCATCTCCAAAATTGTCAAGACATCTTCCTTTGCTTTATATTTACATCACTCTTTTTGTTTTATATGCCACCTTCAAAACCTGCTTTAAGAGAATATTTGAAGAAATTATTATATTTAAGTCAACATTCACTTTTTAATTCTCCCCAATACTGTCTAATCTATCACCACAATTAAAGAAAATGTCATTCCACAAGTGTTTGGTTTTACACTTTTATTAAATATTCCTTGATAATATGTATGTGGCTCTAATATGGTGCCCTACAGACCCATTGAGCTATATAATCTTTCCTCTACAAATATGACAATTTTACACTAACAGTTTTAATATTGGACAGCGAAATATATTCCAGTTTATATTCCTTTGTCAATGAATCAAAGTGTGTTGGTCAGTTGTTTTAAGAAATTGTCAAAAACTTATAAATAAAATTGTGAAGCTGGGCGCTGATAGCTCATGCTTATAATCCTTACTGCATAGGAGGCTGATATCTGAGGATTGTGGTTCAAATGCAGCTGGAATGGGAATGTCTGTGAGACTCTTATCTCCAATTAACCATGAGAAATCTAGAAGTGGCAAAGTTGCTTAAGGAGTAGAGCACTCACTTTGAGGTGAAGAGCTGAGGGACAGTACCCAGGCCCAGATTTTAAGCCCCAAGAATGACCAAAAAAGGGGGGAGGAAGCGGGAGACAATATGCATCCTCCAATCCATAAAAATTATATCTTTCTATTTATTTAGATTTTTGTCTTTATATTCAGCATGGTATAATTTTCAATGATGGTGGCTAAACCACACTGAAATAGATTTTGACGATATGTGGAGATAGCACAAAGACATTCACAGAAAACCATTGAAAAATAAAAGGCTATGGGAATAGAGAAAGAAAGAATCAGGTTAATCAGGCCCTTGATCAATATGTGAGTGTGCAAAATATTTCAATACGATTTCTTCATAAAATTAATATACACCGATTAATAAATATCTTCCAAAGGCATTGGTATTCAAGCATGACATAAAGGATAAATACAAATTCTGTGGTGAAATGAAACAATGATAGATGAGAAAATATATGATTATAGTAATTGTGTAAACAAACTAAGAAATTTGATCAACAGTCGGGGCTCATGGCTCATTAGAATAGAAGGCCATTGGTGTCTAAAATAATACTAAAATGTTAGACTTGAACCTATATTTAAGACTGTTTATTGCTAAAGTAAATAAAGGATATGTTTGGCAAATAAAGTAAAATGATAGCTTACGGACAAATGAAAATAATAATATACATATACATCTATATACATGTATATATACATCTGCATATTCATTTATGTGTATACATATATAGTTATTTGTATATATAGACATGTAACTATGAATATATGCATACGTACACATAGTATGTATATATATATATATACATTTATTTAAAGAGACTTGAATCAGAAATATATTAAGAGCATATTAATGCCAATGAAAACCTTAACAATCCTGACTAAGTTATCAAAGAGTCCAAATACATATTTCTGTAATAATATATCAACAACCAAATAACATATGGAAAGATCATAACCTACCTAGACATTGCATACACATAGAGATTAGTGGAAATAGAAACAAGATAGCACTGCACAACCACTATGTAGAAATTGGAATCCTTATACATTGGTGTTTAGCACTTAAAATGATATAGTCAGTTTGTTGAACATACTGACAATCTTTAAGATATTACACATATAGTTGCTCTATTATCCAGCATTTTGAATCATAATTTTATATGCAAAATAGATTTCAACACATGCCCAATGAGACACATGTACAAGAATATACATATCAAAACCTTTTACAATAATATGTAATAAAATATTGAAATGCCAATTGAGGACATTATACAATTATACACATGCATACAAAACAATATGCTCTATAATTGAGAAAAATTTACATGAACTTACTTGGGAAACACTAATATTAAATGGGAGAAATGGATAAAATAAACTTCATTTTCTAATTAAATTAGCTTTTTAAAATTGGCACATCTGTAGTGGTAGACTATGAAGTAATGGTTGGTCAATGGATGGTAGGTTGAAATGATGACAGGAAGTGACTACTAATAAATACTGGAGTATTTTGAGAGGGTTATGATGACAAAATGTTCTAGAACTGAAGGTAATGTTCATAGTCCAACTCTAACTTTCTATGAATCATTGTACTATATCGAAGAATTTCAGATAGCATTTGCATTAACCTTAGGAAAAATTTTAGAATAGTAGTGGGTGAATCTGAGAGATAATTTAGAAATTAAAATCACAGAATTCTGTAATGCATAAGTTTAGTGTGGCATAAGATATGTGTGGCATATCCTCTAAGTGACTATATATGATATTGCGAGTCAATGAATATTCTACAAAATTATGTAAATTGAGGGATGAGATAGGATTGAGAAGGATGAGGGAAAATGATCATCAAGATGCATTATACTGGGCTGGAAATGTGGCTTAGTGGTAGACTTAGTGATAATGTGAGGCCCTCGGTTTGATTCCTCAGTACTACATAAACAAAAATTATGGAATTGGCACTGTGATACAAATTGTAGAGTGCTAGCCTGAGGCAAAGAAGTTCAAGGACATTGCCCATTGTCAAGACCCTAAGTTCAAGACCCAGGACTGGCCAAAAAAAAAAAGGAAGCATTGTATTAAGACAGGCACTAATGGCTCATGCCTGTAATCCTAAATAATCAGGAGGGTGAGGATTGAGGTTTGAAGCCAGCCCAGGCAGGAAAGTCTGTGAGATTCTTATCTCCAGTTAAATCTCAGAAAAATCTGAAAGTGCTACTGTTCCTCCAGTAATAGAGTTCTAGTGTTCATCCAAAAGAGCTCAGGGTCAGCGCCCAGGCCCAGAGTTCATACCTCAGGAGAGAAAAACGGAAACCAAAATAACTCACTAAACACTATTTATAAACTGCAAGGTCAAACAGCAACCCCCAATTATGTACTTAAAGTTAATTAAAAATATGCTTAGAATAAAATACAAGTCATCTTAGGGACCAAATATACATAGAATTCAAAGGTTGTTTACAGGGGCAAAGTAAATTTTATATCACGAAGTTTGAGTTGGCAATTGTTCTTCAGTCTTAACAAATAATTTATAAAATTGACAGTACTGCCAATTATAGGTCAATTTCATTGAGGAACAGATTGAATTCTGCTGTCTTTCCATAGCAAATCATAGTGATCAATTTTTTGCCTCTTGTTGAAGTACATCTGATATTTTAAAGTAGATTTGCCCTACTATAATATTAATTTAATCAATCATTTCATTAGGGCGATGTTGGTCAGATTTTCTAGTAACTTTATCCTTTGTACTAAATGAGAGCATGCTATGTCAGTCTCCTATTAATATGACAAAGTACTTTATAAAATCAACCTAAAAGGAGGAAAGATTAATCTTGGCTTCTGATTTTATAAATTTCAGTTCATGTTTCTTATCCTCATTGCTTTGGGTTGGTGGTGGCACAGTACCCCATGTCAGGAACATGTGATGGAGTATGTGTTTTCATGGAAGCGAGGAACTAAAGAAGAGGAGGAAGTGGGAGAGGGAAAAAAAGGAGGAGGGGGAGAGGAAGAGGGAGAAGGAAAGGGAGAAGGAGACAGAGAAGAAAAAGAAAAAAGAGGAGGAAAGGACTTTGATTTTATTGTCCTCTTTGATCACAAGTTCAGAGTGACCAAATCTCTACAACTGTGCCCACTTGAAAATGTTCACCACCTCTTTATGGCAACATAGTGAAAACTAATTATTAATCCCAAACCTTTATGATTTCAGATTTAATTTCTAGAGTGGTGGGTAGATATTTCTGTACAATTATATAACTTCTGTTCCTAAATATTTACTTGAATTAATCAGAGGAGGTATTTGGCTTGGAGTTGGTTAGGTTATACATGAATGAAATATTTAGAGTGCAAATACATTTTATTTAACAGATAAGGAAGCGTCAAGATATTTCATTTTTTATCTTCAAAAATGACTATTTCATCTAACTCATAATGACGTGAATTTTTCATAATTTTATGGCATTTTTATTCAAGTTTTGTCATCTAGAGTGAGGTTCATTCTTTCAAGTAGAAGGAAAATGAATACTATCACTTCTATAGAGAGTAGGTATAATATGATTTTCCTGCCATTCAACAATAAGTTATATTCAGATCTATAGGAATAATTGGATAAGTCATGGAATATCTTGCTTTATTTATCTCATATTTAGATTGATTCAATTTCTAAAAGTCAGTGTTGACATAAAATACATGAAATTAACCTCTGAAATGACTTCTACTCGAACCTCAGAAATACATGACCAGTAACTAAGATTTCTGCATGCTCAAAAATTATATGAATCTACATTTTATGTCAAAAAAGTTTAGGGTAAAAAGAATAGAAAACCATGTAGCCACAATAGATAAAAATTAATGTTAAGGACAAATTGCTTCATTCAGCCTGACAGAGCCTATTGATTTTAGCTTACATGAGACATTTGATTAATGAACTTTTTGTCGCTTTTGAATAATAGAGTATTTCAATTTGTCCAAAGATTCTGTCATTTAAACCTTCGAGTGTATATTTTTCATAAAAATGAAAAGTATTTTTCCACAGTGCAGGTTCAGATTTAATAACTAAATAAATATCTAAATGTTAATTTGTTATATTGACCTCTGGAATTCAAATAACAAGAAATTTATTTTATATTTAGATATATTATATCCGTGCTGAATATGAGTGTCTCAAGCTTCTAATCCTGGGTACTCTGGAAGCTGGAGTTTAAAGCCAGCCTTGGCAAGAAATGTTGTGAGACACATCTCAATCACACACACACACACACACACACACACACACACACACACACACACACACACACACATAAGAGAGAGAGAGAGAGAGAGAGGGAGGGAGGGAGGGAGAGAGAGAGAGAGAGAGAGAGAGAGAGAGAGAGAGAGAGAGAGAGAGAGAGAGAGAGAGAGAGAGAGAGAGAGAGAGAGAGAGAGAGAGAGAGAGAGAGAGAAAGCCAGGAGTGGAGTTGTGGATCAAATGTTAGGACACTATACTTGAGTGAATAAAACTAAGGGATAGGCCTTGAGTTCAAATTACAAGAACAAAACACAAAACACACGCGCACACATACACAAGAGAGACATGGAAAATATTATGTCTAAATTCTTAGTTTAGTTTGAAGAAATAAACAATATCATGAAAAGTCATATTTGTTACATATACTGCAACTTTTGTGAAGTGGTTTTTAGTACAATTTGTTTTAAGATATAGCATAGGTTATTAAAATTAATATTAATCTACTTAATAATTATAATTCCTCATAACACCTTGGAGTACAACATTTGGTATTTTTCTATAGTCTTAAGAAGTATTCTGAGTAAAAGAAAGAAAGGAATAATGGAATAAAGACAGAAAGACAGAAAGAAAGAAAGAAAGAAAGAAAGAAAGAAAGAAAGAAAGAAAGAAAGAAAGAAAGAAAGAAGGAAGGAAGGAAGGAAGGAAAGAAAGAAAGAAAGACAGAAAGAAAGAAAGAAAGAAAGAAAGAAAGAAAGAAAGAAAGAAAGAAAGAAAGAGAAGGAAAGAAAGAAAGAAAAGAAAGAAAAAGGAAGAAAGAAAGAAGAAAGAAAGAGAGAGGTAGGGATGGAAGGAAGGAAGGAAGGAAAGAAAAAAATGAAGGAAGGAAGGAAGGAACAAAACCAATTTAATTTATAAAATCTGCTATTTAGCCCAACATAAATTTCATGTAAGTTAACCCTTTAGTAAATGCAAGTTTGTAATTGTCATTTCTCTGCCTGTTCTCTATGCATGAATGAAACCAACAAATGAAGGATCAGAAATAACCACGTGAATGTTTGTATGTTGTAAATACGTATACAAAGCTTTTTCTCATTTTCTATACATCATCAGATAACTATTTACAAACAATTTACATTTAGTTATAAATATACTAAAAATTGATGCAACCAAAGGATGTAAATGTATTATATAATGTGAAAACTACTATTTATAATGCTAATAATATTACAATCTTCATGTTATATTAATTATAAAAATTATGTATTTTATCAGAGAAATTAGGATCCTCTAATTTTGGTGTCTGTGGGAGTCCTAATAGCAGACATTATTAAAATCAAAGGAGATCTGTATTTCTGAAAGCAATTAACTCAATGGAGATTGTTCAAATATATCAGAAGGGTCTTAGAAAGGTTACACCATGTTTACATGATTACCTTTGATGTAGTTCAAGAGCCACAAAACAATCATACTTCGCTTTGCTATCACTATAAATATTCCCATTGTAAGAAGAATCATTCATATAATTTACCTGTTATAGGTTTGTCCTTAAGTTATTATTTTCTGTGAAATAATATCCAAATGACAAACTGTAATGAGTTAAAGCAAAAGTTGCTAAATATATTGGACGATGTAACTCCTCCCAAATACATATTTTGAAATTGTATTCACCTGTCTGGTGACATTAGAATTACCCTTTTAGAGATGACCCTGAAATAATGATCCTGATAAAAGAAGCCCAATATAACTACTTTGCCATGTGAACATCCAGCAAATAAAGTATAATGAACTAGAAAGTAGACCCCCATAAGACAAGGAATTGATTTGAATAACAATTTTTTATAATGAATGTTCAAGCTTCTAGATTATGAGTAATATACTCTTGATGTTTGTAAGCCACTTACTTTGAAGTATTCTCTTATAAAAGCCCAATGCTTGACAAAAAGCAAAGTAGTTTTGATTTAAATTTCAAATTTTCAGAAAAAAAGATTCATAATGTTTTATTATTTGAACTTTATTCTCCAAACCTTCAGGTTAAAAATATTTTTAAATGGGAATTGAATTGATGTGCAACTCTCTACTCAACTATCATAATTAATTTTTTGAATATTTTAATATCTTTAAGAAGTTGTACAAAGGAGTTGCCATTCACTGAAACAGGTTATGGATGCAGTGCATCTTGGTCAATGTCACCCCTTTCAATATTCTCATCCACTACTCCCAATCAACCCCAGTCTTTACGTATCTCAATATTATGTTATGTATGGAATGACTTGCCATTTAACAAAGCAATTTATGTGTACAATGCACCTGGAATTGTGTTACCATTTCAACATCTTCACTCTCATTTTACACTACCCCTTGCTTTGTATATTTCAATTCTGGGAAGTATGCAATAGTTTAATGCCTGTATTCTATCCTATTCCCCTTCAATTTCCTACCCCTCTCACATTGTCCCCATTGTCCTCTCTTGCAGTACACATTTATTGGTATTTATTTTGTGGGGCTTTGACTTAATCTTTTAAGAGAATAATAACAGTATTTCACGCTCCATGGACTATGATACTTGAGATAATTCATTTGTACCTGTTTGTATACCATCCAGTATGTTTAACCCCCATGGTATAACTCCCCCTTTCACTGCATTTGATGTTGGTGTAATTTGTGGAGGGGAAGGCCAAAAACAAATTGTTTAACTAGGGATACAGGTGGATCCATTGCAACAATGAGATGTACAAGTCGTTATGTCGAAAAATGAGCTTTACACCTTTGGTGGAGGGGGGGAGGATCAGGTGGGGAGAGGTGGGGATTTTATGGGAAGGGATGGGAAGGGGAAACAAAGAGGAGGCAACAATCCTTGATAAGAAATGAACTTGTTATCTTCCCCATATAATTGTAACTCCTCTGTACGGTCTTTTCACAATAAAATTAATTAATTAATTAAAAAAGAATTTCACATTTATAAGAACATTCTACCACAAATGAAGAAAATCATGCAACCTAGGTTTCTCTGAGTGCAGTTAATTTCACTTAATATTATTTCTAAGTATTTCACTTTCCTTAAGAATGGTGCAATATTATTCTTTCTGATGGATTAATGGAATTTGAGTATATATATATATATATATATATATATATATATATATATATATGTGTGTGTGTGTGTATATATACATACATACATACTTGTAAATAGAAATCAATAAAATTATACATATAAGTCTTGTATGTATATGTATATATGAACATATGTATGTATATATATGTGTGTGTGTATGTAGGTTGCCTGATTTCCCTTCTTTGTTGTATTAGAATGTGCCTATAATTCTACAAGTAAACACATTTAGATGGTAAAAGAGAAAACATTAGACTTGGACAAGATAAATTATATGGGATTCTAATAATTTATAAAGTGAGATCAAAGGAGGATGCCGTTTGGAGAAGATCACAAAGGCTCAATAGCTGTATGAGTATTATCATATAAAATAATATTCAGCAAAATTATCTAGAAGAAATGATAATGAGAGTTTTATTATTTTGCTTTTTCCTCCTGTCTTCTGTTGCTGTTTTGATTTTTGTACTTTTGGTCTTATATGTAAGTTTGGAAAGGGCAAGGGGAAACAGAAATGGTGGGGCAAAGGGTGAACAAAGGCAGCAGTACTACTCAATAAACACTACATTGAAAATGAACTATACAACTTATAGGGGAGGGAGGTTCAAATGGAAAATCAGGGAGAACATGAGGGAAGAGTTGAGACTGGTCAAAAGAATGTCGAATATCTGTTCATATAATTGTAACCCTTCTGTACATCATCTTTTTTTATTGTGAAAATACTGTACAGAGGGGTTACAATTACATGGGCAAGATATGAGTACATTTCTTATCAAGCATTGTAGCCTCCTCCTTTGTTTCCCCTTCCCATCCCTTCCCATCCTCCCCCCTCACTGAATCCACCTCCATCCCTCCCCCCTCACCAAAGTTGTAAAGTTCATTTTCGACATAACGACTTGCATGTCTCATTGTTGCAATGGGTCCACATGTATCCCTATTTAAACGATTTGTTTTTGCCCTTCCCCTCCATAAATTATATCAACATCAAATAGAGTGAAAGCAGGGGTTATACTGTTGGGAGGGACATACAAAGCAACTAAGAAATAATCTTATAAATATGTTGGAAACAATCGCATGAAAGAAAAAACATTTGAATACATATCTTAGGGTTCACAAATTAAAAATGGACTTCATAAACAAGCTGGAGTAGGTATACAAATATTAGATAAAATAGGCTTTAAATCAAAAGTTGGATGAAAGTAAAAAGAGACAAAAAACGACATTAAATATTGACAAAGAAATCTCTCCATCACGGGGATATAACAATTCTAAATATCAATGCCCTGAATCCTAGAGCTCCCAAGTTCATCAGAAAATGCCACTTAATGTAAAAATATTCATACATCCAAACACATAGTTGGTTGCTTGAACACATCATTCTCACCTCTGGATAGGCCAGCCAGGTAAAAACTTAGCAAAAAATCTTCAGACCTAAGTAACTGCAATGACAAGCTATTCCTAATAGATATCTACAGATTATTTCACCTAGCGGCATCACAATATATATCTCTCTCAGCAGCCCATCAAATGCTCTCCAAAATATATATCTTAGATCACAAGGAAAATCTATGAAAATTCAAAAATAAAAATGAAATTACTCCTTGTATCCTGTCAGACTATGATGGGACCAAAGTAGATATTGACATCAAAAGGCACCATAGAAAATTCTGAAACTCACAGAGACTGAATAAAACATTGCTAAACCATCAGTGAGTCACTGAAGAAATATGGAGGAAAGTTCCGACGTTTATGGAATTCAGTGGAAGTGAACACACAAAATACTACCTCCTCTGGGACACAACAGCACAGGCAATACTCGGAGGAAAATGTATAGCTTTGAGTATGTTCAGCAATAAATTAGAACAATCTTGAAACAGCACTAATGGTGCACCACTAGGTCCTTGAAAAACAGGAACAAGCCAAACCAAAAACCTTTAGACAGAAATAATACAAATTAGATTAAAGCAATAAATAAATCAGAGTTTCAAAAAAACATACAAGCAATCATAATTGACTTTTATCTACTAGTAACTCACAAATTCACTCAATGAATGTCAATGTAGCTATTTTCAGAGATAGACTCAAACAGCTTAAACCAGTGAACAAAAAAGCTTCTAGAATTCTAAAAAGTAATATTATATTTGACTTTAAAAATTTTCTCTGTTATTATTAAGGTGATTTATAGAGGGATTACAATTGCATGAGTCAGGTAATGAGTACATTTACTTTTATGAAATGTCTTTGGTTCCCTCACTTGTTCCTAGTCCCTCACTCCTGTCCCCATCCATGTGTTAAATAGTTCACTTTCATCAATGTTCAATGAACTCCACTGCTGCAATATTTTACCCTTTTCCCCAAAGCTCTGTGCCCACCCCTCACCTTCCTGATGACGTACAATGAATATACCAGGCGTAAGGTAAAGACAGATTCATCACAAACTATAAAGAACAACAAACACAAAACAAAAAAGGAGACTTCTGTTTCCATGTCTCATAGCTTGTTTGAGTATGTATATCATGTTATATAAATATAATTGTTTTTTATCATAAAGTCAATTCAGGGAGTTTGATATGATAACTTATAATGTTGCTTTCTATTTAATAATGCTTTTTATTTTAACATTAAATTTGTAAGTAACACAATTCAAGTCCTAGTGAAATTTGAAGGTTGAGGTTTAAAGTTAAATTTTCAAAGTGTGTAATAGTTCCATTTTGGCAACCTAGTAAAATTTGAAGTTTCAGGTTTAAAGTTAAATTTTCAAAGTGTGTAATAGTTCCATTTTGGCAACCAAAATGAAAAACAGGGATGTTTTATACATAAGAATGTCATTATTTCATGTGTAAAAAAGTAAAATAAATGTAATATTAATCCAGTGGAAATAAGAAATCAAATACTTTTGCAATAAAATAAAACTAGTAAAGACGGTTTTTTGTTTTTTTTGTTTTTTTCTTTCTTTTTTTATTGTGAAAATACCATACAGAGGGGTTAAGCAGGGTAACGAGTACATTTCTTTTTTTTTTTTAAATTATATATTATTTGAGAACATACTCTACAGAGGGGCTACAATTACATGGGCAGGATAATGCATACATTTCTTACCAAGCTTTGCAGCCTCCTCCTTTGTTTACCCTTCACCTCCCTTACCAGCCTCCCCCCTCCCCCGACCCAATTATACCCCCCTCCCCCCCACATATACCCCCCTCCCCCCCCACACCGACATTGTAAAGTTGGTTTTGACATGACATTTTTACTTCTCATTGTTGCAACAGGTCCACCTGAATCCTTAAACGACTTGTTTGTCCCCATCTCCTCCACATGTTATACTGACATCAAATATAGTGAAAGCAGGGGTTACACTGTGGGGGAGGGACATACAAAGCAACAAAGAAATAATCTTATACATGCGTTAGAAACACATGCATGAAAGAAACGAAAACATTAAAATACATATTTAAGGGTTCATTTTCCTAACATCACATTATCTGACCTTTTCCGCTTGACTCATACCTATACTAGATATTGCAAATAAGGGAAACCATGGGACCTATGTTTCTTTGGGCCTGGCTTAATTCACTTAATATAATTTTTTCCAAACCTTTCCATTTCCTAACAAATGGGGAAATGTCATTCTTTCTGATGGAGGCATAGAATTCCATTGTGTATATATACCACATTTTCTTGATCCATTCATCTACTGAGGGGCATCTGGGTTGGTTCCATATCTTAGCTATGGTAAATAATGCTGCAATAAACATAGTTGTGCTGGTACCTTTAGTGTGGTCTTGTTTGTAAACATTTGGGTAAATGCCGAAAAGTGGGATTGCTGGATCATAGGGGAGAGCTATGTGAAGTCTTTTGAGGAACCTCCATACTGCTTTCCAAAGTGGTTGAACAAGTTTACATTCCCACCAACAATGAAGTAAGGTTCCTTTCTGTCCACATCCCCTCCAGCATCTGTTGTTGTTAGAGTTCTTGATTTTTGCTGTTCTAACTGGAGTGAGGTGATATCTCAATGTTGTTTTGCATTTCTTTTATGGCTAGGGATGTTGAACATTTCTTCACATGTCTATTGGACATCCTTCTTTCTTCATCAGAGAAGCTTCTCTTTAAGTCTTTCGCCCACTTATTTATTGGGCAGTTGTTTCTTTGAGGATTTGTTGTTGGGTGGTTTAATTTTTTGAGTTCCAAGTATATTTTAGATATGAGACCCTTGTCCGTTGTATGGCTAGTAAAGATCTTCTACCAATCCGTGGGCTTTCTATTGATCTTGCTAGCTATGTCATTTGCCCTGCACAAGCTCTGCAACCTTATGCAATCCCATTTGTCCAACCTTTCTTTGATTTGTTGTGCTTCCGGGTCTCTATTCAAAAAATTTCGGCCTGAGCAAAGGAGACCTAGGGTTTCTCCTATTCCATTCTGTAATGTTTTCAGAGTGTCTGCTTTGAGTTCAAGGTCTTTGATCCATTTGGAGTTGATTCTGGTGCAGGGTGATATATAAGGATCTAGCTTTAGTTTTCTACCTTTTGTTAACCAATTTTGCCAGCACCATTTACTGAAGAGGCTGTCTTTCTTCCATTCTATTGTTTTAACTCCATTATCAAAGATTAGATGGCTATAGGTCTGTAGGTTCATTTCTGGGTTTTCAATTCTATTCCATTGGTCCTGAGGTCTGTTCTTATGCCAATACCAAGCTGTTTTGATTACTAGGGCTTTATAGTAGAGTTTGAAATTTGGTATTGATATTCCTCCAGCAGTGTTCTTTCCGTTGAGGAGCGTTTTTGCTATTCGGGTTCTTTTATTATTCCATATGAATTTTTGGATTGCTTCTTCTATTTCCTTGAAGAATGAGGGTGGAATTTTGATAGGTATCGCGTTGAATTTGTAGATAGCCTTGGGAAGTATTGCCATTTTCACGATGTTAATCTTGCCAATCAAGGAGCATGGGAGTTTTTGCCATTTTTTAAGTTCTGTGTTGATTTCCTTTTTCAAGATTTTAAAGTTTTCATCCTAGAGGTCCTTCACTTCTTTGGTTAAGTTAATTCCTAGGTATTTTATTTTTTGTGGGGCTATTACAAATGGAGTTGCTTTCCTAATTTCAGCCACACTTTTCTCATTGTTGGCATATAGAAAAGCCATTGATTTTGGGGGGTTAATTTTATAACCTGCTACTTTGCCAAAGTTTTGAATCAGCTTGAGTAATTTGGGAGTGGAATCTATGAGATTCTTTAAATACAAGATCATGTCATCTGCAAAGAGGGAGAGTTTTATTTCTTCTTTCCCTATTTGGATCCCCTTTATGTCTGCATCTTGTCTTATTGCTGTAGCTAGGCATTCTAATACTTGATTGAAGAGAAGTGGAGAGATTGGGCATCCTTGTCTTGTTCTGAGTTATGAGGAAATGGCTTTAGTTTTTCACCACTGAGTATAATGCTGGCTGTAGGTTTGTCATATACAGCCTTTATTGTATTGAGGAATGATCCATGGATTCCTAATTTTTCCAGAAACTTCATCATAAAGGGGTGTTGGATCTTGTCAAATGCTTTTTCTACATCTATTGAGATAACCATGTGGTTCTTATTCTTGCTCCTGTTGATGTGATGAATAATATTAATTGATTTGCGTATATTGAACCAGCTTTGCATCCCTGAAATGAATCCTGTTTGATCATGGTGTATAATTTTTTGGATGAATTGTTGAAGTCGATTGGCCAAAATTTTGTTGAGAAGTTTTGCATCATCAAAGAAATGGGTCTATAGTTCTCTTTCTTTGATGAGTCCCTGCCTGGTTTTGGGATGAGGGTTATGATGGATTCATAGAATATGTTCGGTAGTGAGCTTTCTCTTTCAATTTCATTGAAGAGTTGGAGGAGTATTGGTGTAAGCTCTGCTTTGAAGGCCTTTTAAAATTCCGCTGTAAAACCATCTGGTCCTGGACTTTTCTAAGCTGGGAGGTCTCTTATAGCTGTTTCTATTTCAATGGTTGATATGGGCCTGTTAACCTGGTTTAACTCATCTTGGTTTAGTTTTGGCATGTCAATATTTGCTAGGAAAAGGTCCATTTCTGTCAAGTTATCAAACTTATTAGTATAAAGTTTTGAGAAGTATTTCCTTATAATATTCTGAATCTTGGTTGTTTCCGTGGTGATGTTTCCATTCTCATCTCTGAGTGTATTAATTTGGGTGTGTTCTCTCCTTTTTCTGATAAGGTTTGTTAGGGTCTGTCAATTTTGTTAAGTTTTTCGAAGAACCAACTCTTTGTTTTGTTGATTCTTTCTATAGTTTTTTTGGATTCTAATTCATTTAATTCTGATTTAATTTAGATTATTTTTTTCCATCTACTGGATTGGGGTTTATCTTGCTGCTCATTTTCAAGGAGGTTTAGATGTGTCATTAAATTGTTAGTTTCAGATCTCTTCAATTTGTTGATGTAGGATCTCAGAGCTATAAACTTGCCTCTGAGTACTGCCTTTGCTGTGTCCCAGAGGAGGTGGTAATTTGTGTATTCATTTTTGTTGAACAGCATGAACATTTGAATTTCCTTTCTAATCTCTTCCATGACCCACTCATGATTCAGCCGTGTGTTGTTCAGCCTCCAGGTGATACCAGAATTTCTTTGGTGGCTTTTGGTGTTGAGTTCTAATTTTATTCCCTTGTGGTCAGAGAGAATTCAAGGTATAACTTTAATGTTCCTGAATTTAGACAAGTTTGCTTTGTGGCCTAAAATGTGGTCTATTTTAGAAAACGTTCCATGTGCTGCTGAGAAGAACGTGTATTCTGATGCTGCTGGGTAAAATGTTCGGTAAATGTCTGTTAAGTCTAGTTGATCTATGCAGCTGTTTAGATCTGCGGTTTCTCTGTTGAGTTTTTGCCGAGTTGATCTATCTAGTGCGGAGAGTGGTGTGTTAAAATCCCCAATAATTAATGTCTTTGGATCTATATGGGATTTGAGGGAAAGTAGTGTTTCTTTGATAAATTTGGGTGCTCCATTTTTTGGCGAATAGATATTTAGAATTGTAATATCCTCCTGAAAGAGAGATCCTTTAATTAGTATGTAGCGACCTTCTTTATCTCTTCTCACGAATTTTAATTTGAAGTCTATTTTATCTGATATTAGGATTGCAACTCCCGCCTGTTATGAGGGCAGTTTACTTGGTAGATATTGTTCCAACCTTTAACATTGAAAATGTGTTTGTTTTTACGGGCAAGATGTGACTCCTGCAAGCAGCAGATAGAATGGTCTTGTTTTTTAATCCAACTAGACAGTCTATGTCGCTTAATTGGAGAGTTCAGTCCGTTAACGTTAAGAGATAGGACTGAGAGGTATTTGGGAGTTCCTGCCATGTTATCTACCTTCTTGGGGCCTTGAAAACTGGGTTCTTCCTAAGGTTCTTGGATTCTCAGTTTGGGTGCAGTTTCTTGGCCTTTGTTGCGGTCTTGTTTGTTTTCTATGTGTAGGACATCTTTAAGAATCTTTTGTAGGGCTGGTTTCGTGGAGATGTATTGTTTCAATTTTTCTTTGCTATGGAAGGTTTTTATTTGGCCTTCAGTTATGAAGGAGAGTTTAGCTGGGTACAGTATTCTTGGTTGATAGTTGTTTGTTTTTAGGGCATGGCATACGTCATTGCAGGCTCTTCTTGCTTTGATTGTCTCTGCTGAGAAATCTGAGGTAATTCTAATTGGTTTCCCAATATAGGTGATTACCCTTTTCTCCTTGACAGCTTTAAGGATCTTTTCCTTGGTCTGAGTTGATCCTGTGTGGATTATAAGGTGACAGTGGGATGTCGTATTCTGGTCTGGTCTATTTGGGGTTCTAAAAGCTTCTTGTATCTGAATAGGCCTATCTTTTTGTATGTTTGGGAAGTTCTCTGCTAGGATCCTGTTAAACAAATTTCCTAGACCATTAACTTCTGTTTCTAGGTGCTCCTCTACACCCATTATCCTTAGATTGGGCCTTCTGATGGTGTCTTCCAGGTGTTGGATAGACCTATCATATTTCTTGGACTTGTCTTGGATGGTTGTATGTTCTTTCTCTATAATATCTAGGCTGTCTTCAGTCCCTGAGATTCGATCTTCTGCATGGTCTAACATGCTGTCAAGACTCTCTACATTGTTTTTTTATCTCTTTTCCTTCTAATTGGTCAGCTTTGATATCTTCAAGTTCTTTGTTGACGCTCTGTTTTAGGTTTTGTATGAATTTATTTACTTCCTTAATTTGGTGTTCAGTGTTTGTTCTCAAATCACTTATTTAATTGGTTATGGTTTCTTTGGACTCCCATTCCTTCTGTTGGGTTCCATTCAGCATTCCCTTTGTGGTCTCCCTGACTTCTTTCAGCTCTTTGTTAATGGATTCCATGAATGCCTTTAGTGATCTTTGTGTATTCTCTACCTGGTCTCTCAATTCCTGAATTACTCTTTGATTAGCTTCCTCCCGTCTGTGGGATTCCTGCAGTTCTCTTTCTTCCCGTTCGTGGGATTCCTGCAGTTCTCTTTGAGTGTTCTCTGCCTGCTCACGCCATTCCTCCCTTTCTCTTTGAGTATTCTCAAGTTGTTCACGCGAATACTGTATCAGTTTTTGAGTAGCTTCCTCACGCTTATGATATTCCTGTATAAACTTCTGGGATGCCTCCTCTCTCTCCCTATCACGCTCATACAGAGTCCTTTGTACATTGTCAAACTTCTCATTTATCATGTTTGCTATTAGTGTTTGTAGAGCTATTTGGGAACTCTCCTCTGGATTATTCTTTATCTGTTCTAATCCCTGATTATCAAGATTGGGAATTGAGATACCCGAATATGCCATTTTTCTTGTGTTTTTCCGGCTTACTCGGCCCATTTGAGATGAAGATTGCACCAGTTTTGTGCTAGAACACTATCTTAAGGCAACCATCAACCTAAGTTTCCGTTTGTACAGTCAATAGTCTACAGATACAATCTAGTTCAACAGATACATCTATTCAACATCAAACAACTATATGTTAAAGGACTTCGAAGCGCAGAAAAGAATTTGGAAAACCAGAAATTATTAGGATTAGGGAGAGATGTGGGTAAAAAATAGGAATAGATTTGTGTGGAGGCACAGGGAGAGTTAACTATGTCCTAATCACAATGCAGGAAATGGGTTGGGTAGGATGCATGTAGAGAGAGAGAGAAAAAGAAGAGACAGAAAGGGGAATGAAGAGAGACCAGAAAAAAAATAGAACCGTAAAAATTAATGTTATTATAGAGGTTAAAAGACTGTCTATTTAGAGAGGAATGTGAATATGTTCAGAGAAGGGGAGGTTCATAGAGGAGATGTGAAAAACTTTAAGGACGGGAAAGGGAGAAGAAAAGATCAGAAGTTCAGTAGAGCTAGACAAAAACAAAAAGATAATTAAGAAAGAAAGAAAAAGAGAAAGAAGACAAGAAAAGAAAGGAAAACGCTCATTCACATATTCCTAAAATAAAAATTATAAGATGAGAAAAAAAAAGTTACTGGAAAACAATTATTTTTTCAGAACAGGCAAAAATTAAAGATTAATAAAAGTTTTAGAAAGGAAAAAAATTTATATATATAAAATGTAACTAAAAACAAAAAACAAGCAAAAAAAAGAAAAGAAGAAGAAGAAGAAAAAAAAGAAAAAAGAAAAAGAAAAAAAAGTCTTTTGATATTTTTTTGGGGGGGGGGAGGTGTGGGAAGATTCCTGTATCTCCCTTTTGTCTGTAACCAGTCTCTTGTTGGAGTCTCTGGTCAGCTTGAGGTCCTGTGGCTTGATTGGTTTCTTAAGTCGGTTAGTTGGAAGAGGCAGAAAAATACTCTGCTTTACCCAAGAATTTGAGATCCCCCTCCCAGGTTAGTTTTCTGGGAGGGTGGTCTGCTTTGAGAATCACAAAAGATGGGGATGTGGTGATGAGGCTAGGTTCTGGGTAGAGTTAAGGCCTTTCAGCAAACAGTAGCTTTTTCCTGGGGCTATTTTGTGATAAAGCTCACAGCGCCCAGCCTGGAGCCATTCTCAGGGTTTCTGTTTTTCAATTGATTGTGGTGGCTGCTAGAGGGAGGGGCAGCCTCTGCCTCTGGTTACCCAGTGAGGCAAGGCACTCCAATGGCTGGCAGCTGAGCTAGGTGACTTTTCCCTGGATGGAGCTGAGTCTGGCCAGTCACTTCGCCGTTAAGTCCTTGTGACCTGCTAAATGACTCGTTTTATTCCAAGGCCTGAGCTGGAACTAGCAGCTCCTCTGAGCTTTGTCGGTATCCAAGATGGAGATCATCGGTGCCGGGGGGGGGAGGGGTGGCCTTCCCTCCTCTGCTCCCTGAGAAGGAGTGAGGACGTTGGTCTTGTACTCACCCCGTGTCTTGGATCCTGGGTCGTCTCTGGTCTGCAAAGAGCAGGATGAAGATGTCCGCTCCTCTTCGGTTCTTGTTGGTGTTGAGTAGAATCCGCTCGTCCGCTGAGTCTGGCTCCTTCGTCCCGCACTCTCTGTGTCTCACGTATGACTCCGCGGCGGTGGTCGCCGCCGCGACCCTGCCGCCGCAGCGGCAGCTGATGTGTTTCCTTGGCTTCCCCTCTCTTGTCTAACTCTCTGTCCTGTGATGGCACACTTGGTGTGATTCTCTGGCTTAGGACTGTTCACTGGAACTCTAAAACTGCTTTCTATGGGAGAGCTTGTTCAGATTCCAGCTTCTCCTCCGCCATCTTCCTGGACCTCACTATGTGACTTAATTCTTGTCCTGCACATCCTCAGATAAACCCGTAGTTGACTATTATAACCTATCCCCCATTGTGAACACACTTAATCCACAAATTTATTACTCAAGTCACAACCTTTAAGACTTAATCTCCTTAATAGCAGTACTACCTCTTTATACCTATATAATATTTTAAGCATTTTTATTTTTAAGTTGTTCACATCCTCATTATATCCCACCTCTTCTCTCAATAAATTCACGTTCTTATTTAAATAAATTGTTATTGAATCTAAATATTTTGATTAATTTCTACCTTTCTATTTTTTCTGGTCTCTTTTCTTTTCCCGTTCCCTTTCTTCTTTTTTTTTTCTCTCTCTCTACTCTCATCTTACCTAACCTATTTCCTGCTTTGAGATTAGGACTTAGTTACCTTGCCCTGAGCCTCCCCACAACAATCTATTCCTATTTTTTACCCACATCTCCCCCTAACCCTAAGAATTTCTGGTCTTCCAAATTCTTCTTTGCTGTTCATAGCCCATTAACGTATAGTTGTTTGATGTTGAATAGATGTATCTGTTGAACTAGATTGTATCTGTAGACTATTGACAGTACAAATTCAGACTTGGGTTGATGCTTGCCTTAAGATAGTGTTCTAGCACAAAACTGGTGCTATTTTCATTTGAAAAGGGCAGAGCAAGCAGGAAAAACACAAGAAAAATGGCAAATCTGGTTATCTCAATTCCCAATCTTGATAATCAGGGAACAGAACAGATAATGAATAATCCAGAGGAGAATTCCCAAATAGCTCTACAAACACTGTTGCCAAACATGATAAATCAAAAGATTGAAAGCATACAAAGGTCTCTGTATCAGCGTGATTGGAGAGAGAGGAGGCAATCCAAAAGTTTATACAAGAATATCATAAGCCTGAGTTAGCTACTCAAAAACTGACAAAGGATTTGCATGAACAGCTTGAGAATACTCAAAGAGAAAAGCAGGAAAGGCGTGAACAGGCTGAGACCACTCAAAGAGAACTACAGGAATTCCACGAATGGGAGGAAGCTAATCAAAGAGTAATACAGGAATTGAGAGAGCAGGAAGAGAATACACAAAGATCACTAAAGGCATTCATGGAATCCATTAACAAAGAGCTGAAGGAAGTCAGGGAGACCACAAATGGAATGCTGAATGGAACCCAACAGAAGGAATGGGAGTCCAAGGAAACCATAAGCATTCAACTAAGTGATCTGAGAATAAACATGGAACATCAAATTAAGGAAGTAAAGAAGGTCATACAAGATCTAAAACAAAGCTTCAACAAAGAATTTGAACCCATCAAAGCTGACCAATTAGAAGGAAAAGAGATAAAAAACAAAGTAGAATGACTTGAAAGCAGGTTAGACCATGCAGAAGATCGAATCTCAGGGACTGAAGACAGCCTAGATATTATAGAAAAGAATATACAACCATCCAAGACAAGTCCAAGAAATATGATAAATGTATCCAACACTTGGAAGATACCATCAGAAGGCCTAATCTAAGGATAATGGGTGTAGAGGAGCACCTAGAAACAGAAGTTAATTGCCTAGGAAATTTGTTTAACCGGATTCTAGCAGAGAACTCCCGAAACATGCAAAAAGATAGGCCTATTCAGATACAAGAAGCTTTAAGAACTCCAAATAAAACAGAGAAGAATAGGACATCCCACCATCACATTATAATCCACACAGGATCAACTCAGACCAAGGAAAAGATCCTTAAAACTGCAAGGAGAAAAAAGTAATCACCTATAAAGGCAAACCAATTAGAATCACCTCAGATTTCTCAGCAGAGACAATCAAAGCAAGAAGAGCCTGGAATGATGCATGCCATGTCCTAAAAACAAGCAACTATCAACCAAGAATACTGTACCTAGCTAAACTCTCCTTCACAATTGAAGGCCAAATAAAAACATTCCATAGCAAAGAAAAATTGAAACAATACATCTCCACCAAACCAGCCCTACAAAAGATTCTTAAAGATGTCCTACATATAGAAAACCAACAAGAACACAATAATGGCCGAGAAACTGCACCCAAACTGAGAATCCAAGAACCATAGGAAGAACCCAGTTTTCGCAAACCCCAAGAAGGTGGATAACATGGCAGGAATTCCCAAATACCTCTCAGTCCTTTCTCTTAACGTTAACTGACTGAACTCTCCAATTAAGCGACATAGACTGTCTAGTTGGATTGAAAACCAAGACCCTTCTATCTGCTGCCTTCAGGAGTCACATCTTGCCCGTAAAAACAAACACATTTTCAATGTTAAAGGTTGGAACAATATCTACCAAGCAAACGGCCCCCATAAACAGGCGGGAGTTGCGATCCTAACATCAGATAAAATAGAATTCAAATTAAAATTCGTGAGAAGAGATAAAGAAGGTCGCTACATACTAATTAAGGGATCTCTCTTTCAGGAGGAAAATACAATTCTAAATATCTACTCGCCAAACAATGGAGCACACAAATTTATCCAAGAAACACTATTTTCCCTCAAATCCCATATAAATCCAAAGACATTAATTGCTGGGGATTTTAACATACCACTCTCCCCACTAGATAGATCAACGTGGCAAAACTCAACAGAGAAACCGCAGATCTAAACAGCTGCATAGATCAACTAGATTTAACAGATATCTACTGAACATTTCACCCAGCAGCATAAGAATACACGTTTTTCTCAGCAGCACATGGAACATTTTCTAAAATAGATCACATTTTAGGCCACAAACAAACTTGTCTAAATTCAGATACATTGAAGTTATACCTTGCATTCTCTCAGACCACAAGGGAACAAAATTAGAACTCAACACCAAAAGCCACCAAAGAATGTCCGGTATCACATGGGGACTGAACAACACACTGCTAAATCACGAGTGGGTCATGGAAGAGATTAGAAAGGAAATGCAAATGTTCATGCTATTCAACAAAAATGAATACACAAATTACCAGCTCCTTGGGACACAGAAAACCAGTATTCAGAAGCAAGTTTTTAGCTCTGAGCTCCTACATCAACATATTGGAGAGATTTGGAAGCAACAATTTAATGAGACATCTCAACCTCCTTGAAAATGAGCAGCAAGATAAACCCCAATCCCGTAGACGGAAAGAAATAATCAAAATTAAATCAGAATTAAATGAATTAGATTCCAAAAAACTACAGAAAGAATCAACAAAACAAAGAGTTGGTTCTTCGAAAAAATTAACAGTATTGACAGACCCTTAGCAAATCTTATCAGAAAAAGAACAGAACACACCCAAATTAATACACTCAGAGATGAGAATGGAAACATCACCACGGAAACAATCAAGATTCAAAATATTATAAGGGAATACTTCTCAAAACTTTATGCTAATAAGTTTGAGAACTTGACAGAAATGGACCTTTTCCTAGCAAATATTGACATGGCAAAACTAAACCAAGATGAGTTAAACAGGCTTAACAGGCCCATATCAAGCATTGAAATAGAAACAGCAATAAGAGACCTTCCAACTAAGAAAAGTCCAGGACCAGATGGTTTTACAGCGGAATTCTTCAAGGATTTCAAAGCAGAGCTCGCATCAATACTCCTCCAACTCTTCAATGAAATTGAAATAGAAAGCTCACTACTGAACACATTCTATGAAGCCATCATCGCCCTGATCCCAATAACAGGCAGGGACTCATCAAAGAAAGAGAACTATACACCCATTTCTTTGATGAACATTGATGCAAAACTTCTCAACAAAATTTTGGCCAACCGACTCCAACAATTCATCCAAAAAGTCAAACATCATGATCAAACAGGATTTATTTCGGGAATGCAAAGCTGGTTCAATATACCCAAATCAATTAATATTATTCATCACATCACCAGGAGCAAGAATAAGAACCACATGGTTATCTCAATAGATTCAGAAAAAGCATTCGACAAGATCCACTACCCATTATGATGAAGGTTTTGGAAAAATTAGGAATCCATAGAACATTCCTCAATACATTAAAGGCTGTATATGACAAACCTACAGCCAGCATTATACTTAATGGTGAAAAAATAAAGCCATTTCCTCTCAACTCAGGAACAAGACAAGGATGTCCACTCTCTCCACTTCTCTTCAATCTAGCATTAGAATGCCTACCTAAAGCAATGACAAGATGCAGACATAAAGGGGATCCAAATAGGGAAAGAGGAAATAAAACTATCCCTCTTTGCAGATGACATGATCTTGTATCTAAAGAATCCCATAGACTCCACTCCCAAATTACTCAAGCTGATTCAAAACTTTGGCAAAGTAGCAAGTTATAAAATTAACCCCCAATATCAATGGCTTTTCTGTATGCCAACAATGAGAAACGTGTGGCTGAAATTAGGAAAGAAACTCCATTTGTAATAGCCCCACAAAAAATAAAATACCTAGGAATTAACTTAACCAAAGAAGTGAAGGACCTCTAGGATGAAAACTTTAAAATCATGAAAAAGACAATCAACACAGAACTTAAAAAATGACAAAACATCCCATGCTTCTAGATTGGAAGATTAACATCATTAAAATGGCAATATTTCCAAAGGCTATCTACAAATTCAACGTGATACCTATCAAAATTCCAACCTCATTCTTCAAGGAAATAGAAGAGGCAATCCAAAAATTCATAAGGAACAATAAAAGACCCCAAATAGCAAAAACGCTCCTCAACGGAAAGAACACAACTGGAGGAATATCAATAACAAATTTCAAACTCTACTATAAAGCCCTAGTAATCAAAACAGCTTGGTATTGGCATAAGAACAGACCTCAGGACCAATGGAATAGAATTGAAAACCCAGAAATGAACCTACAGACCTATAGCCATCTAGTCTTAGATAAGGAAGCTAAAACAATAGAAAGGAACAAAGACAACCTCTTCAGTAAATGGTGCTGGCAAAATTGGTTATCTATTTGTAGAAAACTAAAGCTACATCCTTATATATACCCCTGCACCAGAATCAACTCCAAATGGATCAAAAACCTCGAAGTCAAAGCAGACACTCTGAAAACATTACGGGATGGAATAGCAGAAACCCTAGGTCTCCTTGTCTCAGGCCAAAATTTTCTGAATAGAGACCCGGAAACACAACAAATCAAAGAAAGGTTGGACAAATGGGATGGATTGCATAAAGTTGCAGAGCTTCTGCATGGCAAAGGACATTGCTAGCAAGATCAATAGAAAGCCCATGGATTGGGAGAAAATCTTTAATAGCCATACAAAGGACAAGGGTCTCATATCTAAAATATACTTGGAACTCAAAAAATTACATCCATAACAACAAATCCTCAAAGAAACAACTGCCCAATAAATAAGTCGGAGAAAGACTTAATGAGAAACTTCTCTGAAGAAGAAAGAAGGATGGCCAATAGACCCATGAAGAAATGCTCAACATCCTTAGCCATAAAAGAAATGCAAATCAAAACAACATTGAGATACCACCTCATTCCAGTTAGAATGGCAAAAATCAATAACTCTATCAACAACAGATGCTGGAGGGGATGTGGACAGAGGGAACCTTACTTCATTGTTGGTGGGAATGTAAACTTGTTCAACCACTTTGGAAAGCATTATGGAGGTTCCTCAAAATACTTCACATAAAGCTCCCCTATGACCCAGCAATCCCACTTTTCAGCATTTACCCAAATGCTTACAAAGAAGACCACACTAAAGCTACCAGCACAACTATGCTTATTGCAGAATTATTTACCATAGCTAAGATATGGAACCAACCCAGATGCCCCTCAATGGATGGATCTTGAAAATGTGGTATATATACACAATGGAATTCTATGCCTCCATCAGAAAGAATGACATTTCCCCATTGGTTAGGAAATGGATAAACTTGGAAAAAATTATATTAAGTGAAGTAAGCCAGGCCCAAAGAAACACAGGCTCCATGGTTTCCCTTATTTGCAATATTTAGTATTTGTATGAGTCAAGCGGAAAAGGTCAGATAATGTAATGTTAGGATAATGAACCCTTAGATATGTATTTTAATGTTTTTTTCTCTCATGCATGTGTTTCTAACGCATTTATAAGATTATTTCTTTGTTGCTTTGTATGCTCTTCCCCACAGTATAACCCCTGCTTTCACTATATTTTATGTCCTTATAATTTGTGGAGGAGATGGGGAAAAACAAGTCGTTTAAGGATACAGGTGGACCTGTTGCAACAATGAGAAGTACAAGTTGTCATGTCCAAAACGAGCTTTACAATGTCGGTTTTGAGGGATAAGAAGGATTGGGATTGGGGAGGGAGGGGGAGGCCTGGAAGGGATGTCTAGGGCAAATAAAGGAGGAGGCTGCAATGTTTGGTAAGAAATGTACGCATTATCCTGCCCATGTAATTGTAACCCCTCCATACAATATGTTCACAAATAAAATAAAATAAAATTAAAAAAAATAAAAGGTGCGTTTGCTATTTTGTTCAGTCCTGGGGCTTTAAATCAGGCCCTGTACCAGGCCTGACATTATAGTCTTCAAGGATGGTGAGCTTCCCCTTCCCCCTCAGTGCAACAGAGCTATCAAAACCTGAGTTCAAATCCCGTCACTCACAAAAATATTCATCCTGATTTCAGAAGCCAGTTGTTTTAAATGTTTTCATCTCCTGTGTAAGTCCTGAGTCTCAACTAGGAAGGGGAATTCATAGGCAACCCTTTAACCATGGGAACAGGTTGTCCTCCATGTCAGCACAGTTAAACCTGTCACCTTACTTAGTAAAATACACAATACCTCCATAAAGTAGAAACAAAATAAGGAGAAATTCACCGAACACAAGATGTTGTACACACACGTATGTCAAGATAGATCGTATGTTTAAATTATGAATTCATGACTGTAGTGGACCACCCTGGTGATCACTGTCAGATCCTGGGAATGGCCTAGCTCATTAGTAGCTCACATGTTAGTGTGTTCACCTTGACCTATTGGCCAATTGGTCCTACTAGGCCCTGAGTTAAGATCCCAGCTCTACCAACAAGTGAATCGTGGAGTAAGAAGCGAAGTGTAAAACTTGTTTTCCTTTTCTCTGAATATCCTTGGTGATCCTGAGAATCCTGGTATGATGGAGAACATTTCTATAAATCTATATGCTCTGTGAAAGGATGTCATCAATGTAATACATGGAAGGGGTTTCATCATAGTACAATCAATGGTAAATAAATGAATATAACAAAAGATACAAGAACAACCACACCAAACATGTATGGTTGAACATCTATAGGTAAGTAAATATCCTATCTTTACAATGTATATAAATAGTATGTTTCCAGGGCTGGGGCTTGAATTCAGTACTAGTGAACAGGCCTGACTTTTTTATCTTCATCCCCATTGCTGCAGGTTTACCCAGATCCTGAGTTCGAATCCAAAGCCTGGAAGAATAAACAGCATGAATTGCAAGCCAGGGAGCTAATTTTTTTATTTTACTTTTCTTAATACGGCGCTTGAACTCAGGTTATGGCAACTCTGCCTCAGCTTTGATAACCCTAGGCTGGGGTACAGCCACTAGATCTACAGCTCCTCCTGGGATCCTAGACCCCCAGGCCTTGCAGGGAAAGCAATGCACAAAAATGGCCATTTTACGTTTTCTTCCTTTGCATGGTGACCATCATGGGTTTGAATGACACTGTTGCAAAGGGTACTTCACCTTGCATTGCTGAAGGCTGCCAGACTATCAGGATTAACAATGGAATGTTGTCAATGTCAGGGTTGAATGAAGTGATCATGGATGATGCTTTATAAAATTAGACAGCATCATTTCAGGAGGCTGATTGATTTGATTTAATATTTATGAGGAATTGAAAGAATATTATTACTTAAAGGAATGCAATAAATTCAGGACATTGATTTCATTAATAGTTTAAGAATGGAAACAATTTATTAATTACATTACATTAATTACATTAACTACATTGAGGCACAATTAATACCCAGGAATTGGTAAGAATGTAGTTTATATAACATCTTTGACACTCTATAAAGATATATATTTATTAGCGTACTGCCATCTGCATGTCAATCTTTTCTTATTTTGGTAACCCCTGGGGCTAGATATGAGGTCCTGGGAACACCCTGTCAGCTCAATTTGCCCTAGGATGGCATGCTAACACTCACCCATTCATGAATTGGGCCTTGTAGGCTTGTAGGCCTTGAGTTAAGCTGCCAGCACTACCAAAAATGAATCGTGGAGGAAGAAGATGATGGTGACACATGTTTTCCTTTTCTCTGAAAGTTCTGGGTGTAAGGTATGAAGTGGAATACATATGCAGACCTATATCCTGTATAATCGATGTAATCAATGTTTTATGTTCCATAATAGTCAATAAAATAAATGGTCAATACATGAATAAAACAGAAAATAAAATAACTATACTGAATGCAATATGGAGTCAACCAATGTATATAAATATAAATCATATATGTAAATTCTACATGAATAGGATATTTTCTAGTGGTGAGGATCTATTTTAGGCATAAGGAATAGACCGGAATTTCTTGACTTCAAGGATGCCAGCTTCCCATTCCCACACAGTGCAACAGAGTTACTAAGACCATGAGTTTCAATCCCAGACCTGGCAGAAAATGGCACTTTTGCAGTATGTGAGGCCCAATTCTTATGTATTTTATTATGACTAAATTTTCTGAATGTGATTGTTTAAATGCTTAATAAAGAATTAACTAAAATCGATCAGTGGCCTATAATATATTGTATATAATTTTATCCTAGAATCATTCAAGAACTGCCCATTCAATCAGGACATACATCACATTCCATTGGTATTCATATGGATAGGAATGAGTTCCTTAGTATCTCCTGCCATTTGGAGGTGGCAGGACCAGGATTCCAACTGTGGGCTCCAGCTCCCAACACTTCAACCTGGGGATAGGGTACGCACCGGTCTGTCCAAGAATATCAGCAAGACCAATGATTAGGCAGGCACCAGTGGCTCTCAACAGTCCTCCTTGATACTTACAAGGCTGTAATGGGAGGATCATGGTCAAATCATCCTAGGAAGGAAAGTCCTTGAGACCTCTGTCCAACTTCAGTTCCAACAAAGCCAGAAGCCCAGGGCTCCAGTGTGGAAGGCGAGCCTTGAGCAAAAGCAGCTCACAGACTGTTCCCAGATCCTGAGTTCAAGGTCCAGGTCTGGTAACAAACAGACATACACAACAATCTGTGCAGCCATCCAGCTAAAGCAGGTCACCCTCTTGTCTCCAACTGAATTGGTCCCTGGGAAAAGGGCTGAGGGAGCTGCTGTCTTTCTGACTCCACCCATGCTGCTTGCATCACAGAAATCCAGCCACACCCCCATTATTTCATGGTTCTTTCTGACTAATGGGATACAAGAATGGTGACCACGCCCACATTCTGTGATGCCCAGTAGCACCTGGATTCCCTCTGTTAGTTTACAACATTACCAGCAGTTGAGGAAGGTAGAGGTGGCTGAGTGGTGAGGAAGAGACTCAAGCGACTTTGGATTATAGTAGGAAATTGAGAAGCCTGCCCACACCCTGGCTCCCTCCCCCCTTCCCCAGGTGCGGGATTTCAAACCTCAGGTAAAGGTGCCTGCCAGCCCTCCTAAAGCACTGACCTGGTCCCTGGCCCTGGTTCTTTGCTCTTGGCCCATCTGTTTGCAATGCCACTGCCATTGATGCTTGCCCCACCTGGAGCAGCCTCCAGCAGCTTTTCCCAGCAGCACAGGTGAGTGGCTGCCCCCAAATCACCACTACCCGAGGTCAGACACCCCTCTGGGGGCACCATGACCCCCTCCCTGCTTGTTTCCTCACGCTGGCTCTGAGGAGCCACCTTTCTCTCTTGTGCATTTCTGAAACAGAGACGCAATATATGATTCTGGTTGGACTGGATTGAGGTCCTCCTATCTGGGACAGGTATGCTCTACCGCTCCACCAGACCTGGTCCTCTGTAGTTGGGATGGTAGACATGTAGCACCATGCTCAGTCATCGATTTAGATGGATTATCCCAAACATTTAGTCCACAGCAGCCGATTCTTGACCACAGTTGAAGCTCTGGGTACGGCCACCATCAGACCTCATTCTCTTCACAGGACAGTTTTGAGGAAACAAGGGATTTATACAGAGGGAATCTCTGGAGCATGACTTGGCATGGAGGGAGTGGCCTTTAGAGAAGGTTCTCGGCTATTCTGTTAGCAAATGACAGGAAGATACCCGAAAAGGGCTCAGGTGGGGTCAGTTATTAATCATGCAACAGGTGGGGATTTTGAAACAAAACATGGCTCTCTTTCATCATTACCCTATCCCCATGAGGAAGGGGATGCTTCACTGTGTTGAGTTTTGCATCTGGGGAAACCGAGGCACAGAGAAGTCAGGTGATCTCCTTATCATTTTAACTTCACAGGAAACTCGTCCTGACTTCATTACCATCCTCCCAAGGACAATGGGTGCTATTCAATCCACTTCTTGTGGTAGGAAGTCCACTTCTTGTCAGTTGTGGGGCTTGAACCCTAGGCATGGGCGCTGTTCCTGAGCTCCTCAGCAAAAGGCTAGTGCTCTACCACTTGAGCCCACAGCACCACTTCTGGTTTTCTGGTGGTTCTTTGGAAATAAGAGTCTCAGAGACGTTCCGGCCGGGGCTGGCTATGAACCATGATCCTCATATATCAGCCTTCTGTGTAGTTAGGATTAGAGTTCTGAGCCACCGCCACCCGACTTAATTGTAATTCTGACTTTTCTCTCTCTCTTTCACAAAAACTGGTTGAATGGGTTCTGGAGGAGGGGCCCAGCATCCCCATATGGCTGGAATCCAAGGTGACCCTCTCATTCTGGAGGTGGGCTCTGGGTCACGAGCTGTCTCGCTTAGCCTGTTGAAACAGCTCCCTGAGGTAAGACCCACTGTGCCCTGGCTAGACTGTGAAATTCATTGTCCATCCAGCCTTACTGGACTTATTATATTGTATTGCTTTCTGCATCATTTTCTAGCACCTGGACAAACTTATGATACATACTTACGGAATGAAAATGTAATGCCTTTTTAAGAAATTCTCTTAGGGCTTGGGAATGTGGCTTCATGGTATGGTGATTGCCTAGCATGAATGAAACCCTGGGTTCAATTCCTCTGTAACACATAAAAAAGAAAAACACTGAAAGGAATGCTGTGCCTCAAGTGGTAGAGTGCTAGCCTTGAGAAAAAAAAAAAAGCTCAGGAATAATTCCCTACCACAGAGTTTAAGCCCCTGAAGTGGCAAAAAAAATAGTAATTGGAAAATAAAGAACCCATACTTGAAATATATAATTGCTCCTTTCATACTGACACCTGACAATAGCGCCTAATTCATGTATTTTACTTATGTTAGGATACTGTGTTGAAAAAAGGTTTGTTCATTAAGTCACAGCAATTAATGCCAGGAATGTGCTTAGATGTTAGGTGAAGATTAATTCTGGAAATTCAATGATTCCAGGATTTTGTGTCATCACTTCTAATCACAAAGTGAAAATAGTCTAAGTGTGATTTTGAAAACTTTCTGGTCAGTTTTGGCACCAAAAAGGCAGAAGCTAATTAATAGTTGTGACAGAAAATAAGGAATAACTCCAGATGGAAGGAAAAAATGATAGTAACTAAGTTTACCAGAAACTGGTCTAGAGAACCATTTTTGGTTACTGAAGAGCTAGTTGTCAAGTAGGCTTTTCCTCATTGCCTTTAGCATTCTAAATCTCTTAGGCTAGTTCTTAATCTCTGCATGATAAATGTATCTCCTTCTATGCTGTTCTTTCATACCTTATCTCCTTTGTTTTCTAAAAATCTCATTCTTTCTACATTTCTCTATGAACATTTCCTGATACTAAATACACCTATACAGATGTCACAGGATGCTAATGTAAGGCTCCCATAGCTCATGAGTCATTAATGTAACAAAATGGAAACGGAGGACACATTTACTGCTACCTCAATTTTTCTGAAAATCTACTATGTTATCATTTGGTTAAAAATTCCATTCTTTGTCTACACAGTGTCATTCAGTGAACATATATGCAAATATGAGCTGGGTGTTGGTTGTTTACACCTGTAATCCTAGCTACTCAGGAGGTTAAGACCAGAGGATTGTGGTTCAAAGCAAGCCTTGTCAGGAAAGTCCACGAGACCCTTATCTTCAATTAACCACCAGAAACCCGGAAGTGGTGCTGTAGCTAAAGTGGTAGTGCGCTCAACTTGAACTGAAGAGCTGAGGGACAGTGCCCAGGATCAGAATTCAAGCCACACAACCAACAAAAAGTGAAATATGACTTTAAGTTTTCCCAAAAGGAACGACAAGATCAATAATCTTCCCAAGCAAAAAAATTAATTCCAAAATGATTCAGTGCACCTACTTTTGCTGAGTTATGTTATAGAATCTTTGTTGGACATATTCTCTAAAAACAAATCGTTTAGGGATACAGGTGGACCCATTGCAACAATGAGATGTACAAGTCATTATGTCAAAAAATGAACTTTACAACTTTGGTGGGGGGGAGGATAGGGTGAGGGGAGAGGGGGTATGGGAATGGAAGGGAAGGGGAAACAAAGAAGAGGCAACAATGCTTGATAAGAAATGTGCTCGTTATCTTGCCTGTGTAATTGTAACTCCTGTGTACGGTATTCTCACAATAAAAAAAGTCAAATACTAGCTTTCCAATAAACATCTAATATTTCTTCTTTGAAGAGACGTCTATACAGTTGATGTCACTTAGCATTACTCCTACGTGGAACACGAAGTATGAGGCCACTCCCTTTCTAAATCATGCTTGCTAATCACGCAACTTTGTAGACAGTAGAATGGAAGCATAATTCTGTTTCCAATGCAAATCAGATATAAGAGCATGGACTTAATTGGAAAAAAAGTCCATCCTGAGAGAGCAGGGATTATACTAGCCATCAACTGGTGGATAAGATCACATTTATTTTCTTTCCTTTACTTACATATTTTTTGTTGGTGGTGGTCTTGGCACTTGAACACAGGGCTGGGAGCTGTCCCTCTGCTATTCAGCTCAAGCCTAATGCTCTATACTTGAGCCACAGTGCCACTTTAAATTTTCTTGTAGTTAATTGGAAAAAGAGTCTCTGGGACTTTCCTGTCCAGGCTGGCTTTTAACCCTATCCGAAGATCTCACCACCACCAAGCTTAGGATCACATTTCTGACAGTGTACACTCAGCATATGTAATGTGCATGTTCATCTATCTTTATATAAATTCTTTAGTTAAAAATCTATGCTACACCTTAGCCTTTACACTCACAAAATATTTGTAATTTAAAAGTTGATACTACTGGAGCAATAAAACCTAAGAATGTAAAGTAGTCTGGGAAGTTCAGTTTGCATCCAGCCTGGGCAGAACAGTCTTTGAGAAACTATATATAATTAACCAGCCAAAAGTTGGATTGGAAGAATGGCTCAACTATTGGAATACCAGTCATGAGCAAGATTGCTGAATAAGATGTTGAGGCTTTGCATACATACATGCAATCATACACATATATACAGAGGCACTTATATGTGCACAAATACACATATGAAGCAACTCTCAGAATATGTGGAAAAGTTAGAAAACAATAGAATAATCAAACAAATCAGATTCAACTCCATAGCATAACCTTTAGGAAAAATGAACTAAGGAATATGGCATGTCCTTTGTAATTTAATATTAGACATTAGGGCCAAATGCCAGAAACAGAGTATGCAAGGAAAAAGAAGTTTTTGATAAGTTATATAAAAGATTAAACAGGGGAAAGTAATTTTACCTACATTTTCTATTATATGATAACATATTTTTGTCTGCTAATCAGAGAAACTCAAAATTATTTTTAATTATGGTTTTTAATTATGGTATGAAAAATGCATTGTCATAAATGAATTAAATCAGGGAGTAGATGGTAGAGGAGCTGGGTAATTCCGTTAAATATTCTCATTATTTTGAATGATCTGGTATTTTTATATGTGTGGAATTATGAATGTATTTTATGTCTGGGCAGGAAAGTTTGATTATTAGATGATTGTCTGATACCCAATGTCAGGAACCTAACCTGAGTCAGAGTGGTAAATGTGTGTGTGTGTGTGTGTGTGTGTGTTTAAGAGAGAGAGAGTGAGAGAGAGAGAGAGAGAGAGAGAGAGAGAGAGAGAGAGAGAGAGAGAGAGAGAGAGAGAGAGAGAGAGAGAGAGAGAGAGAGAGAGACTGCCTTGAAGCATGAAGGAAGAATCTTATTTTCCTCAAGGTACATTCTTAATTGTATTAGTTATACTACATTAATGACAGCAGGTAAAAGTAATTAACATTTGGTTCGTATGTTTATGTTTCTATAATTGCATGAACAAACTAAAAACTTATGTTCGGGGTATGAGTTTTGTGGAAGGTCAGCAGAAAGTATAAACATCTGGAATCTTGAGAAAGCTATCAATGGCAATCATTTTAGTGTAGATCAGTTTTAGACAACACTTGCAAGGATATGTAATCCTATATGAAAATGCAACATTTATAGATTTTCCAAAGCTACACTATTCTATATATTTGTAGAATAACAAGTTAAATTATGGATCATCACTTGCCATAAAACGGACAAGGTTCTCATATCTAAAATATACCTGCAACTCAAAAAATTAAATCCCCCAACAACAAATTCTCAAAGAAACAACTGCCCAATAAATAAGTGGGCTAAAGACTTAAAGAGAAACTTCTCTGAAGAAGAAAGAAAGATATTCAATAGACACATGAAGAAATGTTCCACCTCCCTAGCCATAAAAGAAATGCAAATGAAACAACATTGAGATACCACCTCACCCCAGTTAAAATGGCTATAAATAAGAACTCTAATAACAACAGAACCTGGAGGGGATGTGCAGAGAAGGGAACCCTATTGTGTTGTTGGTGGTCGTGTAAACTTGTTCAACCACTGTGGAAAGTAGTAGGGAAGTTCCTCAAAGGACTCCTCATAGCGCTCCGCTATTTCCCAGCAATTTCTCTTTTGGGCACTTACCCATATGATCACAAACATGACCATACTAAAGCTACCAGCACAACTATGTTTATATGTTTATTAAAGCATTATTTACCATAGCTAAAATATGGAACCAACCCAGATACCCCACAATAAATGAATGGATCAAGAAAATGTGATATATATACACAATGGAATTCTATGCCTCCATGAGAAAGAATGACATTGCCCTATTTTTTTAGGAAATTGAAAGTCTTGGAAAAAATTATATTAAGTGAAGTAAGCCAGACCCAAAGAAATATAAGTCTCATGGTTTCCCTTATTTGCAATTATTAGTATATGTCTTGGACAAGCAGCAATGATCAGATAAGTTGATGTTAGGTGAAATGAACCCAAAGATAAGGACTCAATTTTTTTTCTCTTGCTATTGTTTTTAGCATATTTATAAGATGATTTCTTTGTTGCTTTGTGTGTCTCTCCCCCATGACATAACCCTTGTTTTCACTCTATTTGATGTTGGTATAATTTGTGGAAGGGAAGGGAAAAACATGTTGTATAAATAGGGATACAGGTGGTCCCATGCAACAATCAGATATACAACAAGTTATGTCGGAAAATGAACTTTACAACTTTGGTGCCTGGGTTGCTTTGAGGGGTAGATGGGAAGGAATGGTAAGCGGAAACAAAGGATTGGGAAACAATGTTTGATAACAAATGTAATCATTACCTTGCTCATGTAATTTTAACCCTTCTGTATGTATTTTCACAATAAAAATAATGAAATAATAAAGTAAAAATCCATGTCATGTTTTTTTTTTTTGGTGGTCGTGGGGCTTGAACTCTGGGCCTGGTCGCAGATTTCAATGAACTCTTCTGCTCATTGATACCACTGTACCACTTGAGCCACAGTGCCGTTTCTAGTTTTCAAGTGGGTTATTGGAGATAAAAGTCTCAGAGACTTACCTCTACAGGCTGGCTTTGAACCACTATCCTCGACCTCAGACTCCTGACTAGTTAGTATTACATGCATGAGCCACCAAAGCCCAGATCCAAGTCAATGTATAAAAAGCAAGCTTATTGAAATGTCTGGCTTTTTCCAATAAACAATCTTACTTTTTAGCATGAGTTTATAACTATGAGTTATTTTTAGATGTAACTGTGAACTTTTTAATAGAATAAAATATAATTTTTACTATTACTCAGAATGTCAAAAAATCCATTGTAATTGACATTCCCCAAAGTCAATTATTACATATTATATTACTCACTATTATGACAGTCTATATTACATATAGTGTGAAGGGAAAATAGTGTGGACTATTTTATATAAATTAGTAGATGCTATTTTAGCATTATAAATTCACAACTGTGATTGTAAAAGAAGGAAAGAAGGTTTTAGAGTTAAAATCAATTATAAATGTGTAGTGTGTCCCAATTAAAGCAACAATTCTGAGCTCATACAGACAAAATTATTTTCTTTCAACTAATGATTTTGAAGTAATACTATTTGAAATAGTGAGGCAATAAGAGGAAGAATTCAAATCATGTCAAACAATGTCTGTTTTATTCTACTACCCCCTCCACTAACAAGACCTATCCGGTCCCAGATGTCACAAAACTTCAAGTGTCTCTCTTAGAAATCTATTTCGAAAAGTTCTAAATCACTAATTCTTTTTGTACTTTCTGTTATATGAAACAAAATATAGATCCAAAACATTTGAAATAAAATGCACACATATGTTGAAGTCATCAGAGCTGGAAAAACAACCAACAAAGTAGAAGTCCACCAGGAACAAAAACATGTTGTGCCTAGTTATTTTTAAGCACAAAAACCTCAAATACATGTTACCCTTGTCTAGAACCATAAAGATAACTGTGTCTCAACAATACGGTTGTTTTCATTTGTAATTAAATTCATCTAGATGAACCTGACATAGCAAATCCCTTGAATGTATCAAATTGTTTAAAAGAAATGTGACTGTAAGTGGAGTAAGATCTGCACATATTTAAGAGAATAAAATAACAAAAATCATGACATCTTAAAAATTGCAGAAATGCAATGAATAAGTCTAACTATCCATATTGAGACCTAAATTCTACTGATTTAACAAGAACAAAATATGCCAATAATAGAATCTGAGCAGTGTACCTGAGTGTACATAATTTTAAACTACTCCAAATTACACTTTGTAGAATACAAAATGTGGGTTATCTAAAGGAAAACATCAACCCATGATATAAATGACATTAAAAATCTCATGAAAAGGTCTGGGAAGGTGGCTCAGTGGTAGAGCATTTGTCTTGCATGCAAGAGGCCCTGGTTTTGATTCCTCAGCACCACATATGCAAAAATAAAGAAGCCGGAAGTGGCGTTGTGGCCCAAGTGGTAGAGCACTACCCTTGAGCTGAAGAGCTGAGAGACAGCAGCCAGGCTCAGAGTTCAGGCCCCATGACCGGACCCCCCAAAAAAATCTCATGAAAAGAGAGTAGTAGTTTCTGGATAATAATAGTTTAATAAATAGTGGTAAAAAAATTTATGCTACTGACAAAATTGCATACATATTTTGTTAAATCAAAAAAAGACCCAAGATACTCAAGCTCATTTGAAACTTTGGCAAAGTAGCAGGATACAAATGTAACATTATTATGGATGTTGACTCTGGCATGGAATTAATTTCCTCTTTGATCTGACAAATGAATATATGAAAAAACAGAACTTCAACTAAATATCAAGACCTAACTTAACATATAACCACAAAAGTCATCATGCAAGCCATATTGCACCTGGGATAAAAGAAAAATCAGTCACCCTGATTCTGTATTTATTGTAAATGTTGACTTTTTCATAAATTATTTCCTTTAGCTTACATTTTTAAAACAGTGCGTTAAGTGTATATCTTGGTAACTAATTTTGGATTCCTCCTTCAATATATTTCTGAGTATAATGTCTCACATCAATTCCTAACCCATGAAATGATGTTGATTACAAAACAAATGGTAATAACCATTGTTTATAATACACAAAATCTCATAAGGATGACACCAGTAAGCATTGGTTAACATTTTGGTATCATGGTCTCATGACTGATGAGGCCTATCTGCATGAGCATAATTGTACCTAGATTCCTCAGCCTAAATTTAACAACTGTTAAAAAATGTTTATATCTTTATCTGTCACCCATCAGACATTAAACCTGAATATAAAGCCTAAGGAAAATGATAAGGTAAGAATTTAGCTTTTCTAGATATAAAGTAAACAAAATGCAGCGTAGAGTAACTGGTTTAAAGTCAACCTATTTCTCCAAAACATTCTAAGCATTTCCTTACAATGTGTATTATTCTCAAGAAGGGAATGGGTAATGTGAGAAGAGGACTAACCAAGCATTGTCTTCAAATATACATAATTTGGATTTACCTCTTTATTTTGCTATAAGCATTTTTGATAAAAAAAACAGTTTGAATAATTGATTTCCAGATCAAGTATAATATATCTTAGTTGCATACACCAAAGTACATTCAGAAAATGGTATATAGCAATTAAGTAAAGAAAGTCCGGGCAGAAAAAATGGCATCTCTATACTATGTGATGCCCAATTCTTCGGTATTTCATTCTGCCTCCATTTAATGAATGTGATTGTTGAAATGCTTTATAAAGTATTAATTAAAATCAATCAGTGTCCTAGAATACAATTGTGTATAATTTTATCCTAGAATCATGACATACATCACATTCCATTGGTATTCCTATGGATAGGAATGAGTTTCTTAGGATCTCCTGCCATTTGGAAGTGGCAGGACTAGGATTCCAACTGTGGGCTCCAGCTCCCACCACTTAAACCTGAGGATAGGGAAATCATGGGTGTGTCCAAGAACATCAGCAAAACCAATGATGAGGCAGACACCAGTGGCTCCTCCTTGATACTTACAAGACTGATAGGAGGATCAATGTCAAGTCACTCTAAACCAGAAAGTCCTTGAGACCCCTGTCCAACTTCAATCCCAACAAAGCCAGAAGTAGAGCCATGTGGCTCCAGTGGTAGAGGGCTAACTTTGAGCAAAAGCAGCTCAAGGACTGTGCCAGATCCTGAGTTCAATGTCCGAGACTGGCAACAAATGGACATACACAACAATCTGTGCAGCCATCTGGCTCAAGCAGGTCATCCTCTTGTCCCTAACTGAACTGGACAGAGATCCCTGGGAAAGGGGCTGGAGGAGCCACTGTCATCTTAACTCTGCCCATTCTGCCTGCATCTCAGGATTCTGGCCACACCCCCATTATTTCATGATTCTTTCTGACCAATGGGATACAAGAAATGTGGCTACGCCCACATTCCATGTTGCCTGGTAGATGGAAGAGGCTCTGTTAACACACTGAGGCTGAGATCTACAGGGGGGGAAATCATACCTCAGAAGCGGTGGGCCAGCTGCAAGCACCTGGCCCACCTGGCAGCTCAGTGACAGACTGAGCTGGATCTACAGCCCCCTGCCACATGTGCTGCCACCACAGCATTCATGGGGATGGGAAGCAGGACATGTGGGTGTCCAAGAAGTAAATCTGCTTCGTCCACAACCTGCCTGATGAGGTGGACTTCCAGAATCCAGCAAGTGAGGTCCACCATCGATGCAGCCAGCTGTCAGCACACATCCAAACTATTGAGGAATCCCTTGTGGTGTGTAAAGAGCAGATGTTGGCTCTGAATGAGCTGTTTTGGGAGAAAGCCAAGTGTGTATGCTGGCTATCCCAGGAGAAGATGAAGAAGAGGAGAGTGCTGCAGGAGCTGCTGTTGATCCTCACAGAGGAAGGCATGGACAGAAGGCTCCAGATGCCAGCACAAGCTGAGCCCCCCCCCCAATGCTGCTTCAGATACATCAGGGCCTGTGGTGGGTGAAATGAGGGAGGAGCAGAAAGGTTTTGAAGAATTGCAACTTGAAGACAGCGTGGAAACTTCCAGAGGATAGGTCAAGGTTCTCATCACCATAGAGGACTCCCCCAAGGAACACGTTCTGCTGCAGATGCCCCAGATACAGATCTGCCAACAGCTCAGTCAAGGAGTGCTCCCTCCCTCTCTTCTGTAGACTGGTGCAGATAATGACTCTCCATGTGACATATTGACTCTCAAAAGCCTTGGAAGCCACCAGAAGTAGGTGGTCAGGTGCCTTCTCTCAGGCCTCCATCTGCTGGGTGATGAGAAAGTTAAACTGGGGGTTGGGTAGGGCAGAGGCTGCCGGGAGGTGGCCCAAGCTCAAGGGATATAATGGCCCATTGGTGGCCAGGGAAGAGACCCATGTTATGCTTATCACAATAAATTGTTTTCAAAGGGGAAAAAAAGCCTCCAACAAAGATTTGTTCTTCCAGTCCTGGGGCTTGAACGAAGGGCCTGGCCACTCTCCCTGAGCTCTTTTTGATCAAGGCTGGTGCTCTACCAGTTGAGCCCCACTTCCCCTTCCAGCTTTTTCTGTGTGGAATCAAGCCCAGGGCTTCAGGCATGCTAGGCGACCACTCTACCACTGACGCACCTTCTCAGCTAGGATGATTCACCCCTCCCAAACCCAAATGGCCATTCCTCAGATAAACAGGAAGTAGGGGCTAGGATGAATTTGAAGCACTTCTGGTTCACACCAAAATACTTCCCCACCCCCTAATCCAACACCCTTAGTTGAAGTTTCTCTTCTACCATTGAGGGATGAGGGAGGGACAGGGGAGTCCCGAGAGAGGAGTATCAAGAGCAGTGGCCCCACATCCTCTCCCACACACAATTGGTCCTCTAGATTCCAATCTTACCTGACTCAATGTGGAGTCTACACTGTCTTCCCACCACTGTAAGGCTCACAATAAAAAAAGGTCAACCCTGGGCTTAGCCCACACCCAGGGTGGAAGCTCCTAATCCCAGACCTACTTCCACCTCTGACTTCCCCGAGTTAGGCCAGACCCACCACTCACCACTATGTTGGTGGTGATGACCTCATGGATGGATTCAAGGAAGAAAGTCTATGGCAAAGAGCAGAAACAGCAGGGTGAGCATGGCAGAAGGAGGTGGGGTGATGCTCTAGGATCTTCCTCCTTGGAGCCCTTCCTTCCATCCAGAGCCATGCTGACCCAAAGCATGGACAAGGTTAGGGGGTGAGACAAGATGGACCAGCACAGGACTAAGGAGGCACTGCTTTGTCATGGAGCACTTGAAAATTCCAATTATATTTGGCCAATGCCAATCCCAAAGCCAACATGCAAAGCCTCTCCTTGTTGTTGGACATGAACACTGTCCCTGAGCTCTTATTCTCGAGGCTGGAACTTTACCACTTGAGCCAAAGGACCACTTTTGTTTTCTGACGGTTCATCGAGGATAAGAGTCTCACACACTTTCTGCCCAGGCTGGCTTGGCACCATGATCCTCCAAATATCAGCTTCCTGAGTAGCTAGGATGCCAGGCATGAGCCACCAGTGCCCAGTATGTGATGACTTTTGAAGGCATCTTGGCGATTTTGTAAAGGAGCCCCAAAGGGCCTGGATAGACCATTACCCAATCAAGGAGCTGGGATCAGAGAAGGATGACCTTCTACCCATTCTGTTCCCCAAAATTAAAGATGCCAGGTAGTGGTAGGCATCAGACACCTAGACCAGCAGCCACCAGGCTTAGTGGGGAAAAAGTAGAGAATATCCAAAGATTGCATTATAGAAATCTCTGATTTTGCATGCATGTGTTGTGTGTGTGTGTGTGTGTGTGTGTGTGTGTGTGTGTGTGTGTGTGTGTGTGTGTGTGTGCGTGTGTGTGTGTGTGTGTGTGTGTGAACTCAGGGTCTAGAGTTTTCTTGCTCAAGGCTACTGCTCTGCCACTTGAGCCACAGCCCCACTTGCTTTTTGATTGTTAATTGTAGGTAAGTGTCTCAAGGATTTTCCTGTCCAGGGTGACTTGGAAGCATGATGGAGACCCCAGGGAAGCAAGAGTAAACACAACTCGCAGGTACAATTCCTACGGTGGGCCACTCCTGCCCCCTGGTGTCCAGATGCGGGATATGTAGCCCCATGCCATTGTCGTCTAGAGTTCAATTTTGAGAAGTGACCAGGGCCAAGCTGACTTTTGTTCACCCTGATTGCTGATACCAGAGCAGGTCTTTTCCACCCTAGGCCAAGATAGCTCCATGAAGCCCAGCTTCCCAGGAGCACCAGGAAGAGAGAGGTCAGTTCCAGGCTGAGCTAAGAGCCTTTGCACACAGACACCCCAACTTGGCCTTCCTTATCACCATAAGACCTGTCAAAGAACAACCCAAAAAAACAAAATTGGAGCTGTGCCTCCAAGTGGTAGAGCTCCAGCCATGAAGCAAAGAGCTCAGGGATAGGGCCCCCAAACTTTGAGTTCAAAACCCCCAGCTGACCCTCCCCCATAAAACACAGGTTGGCTAAATGTGAACCAGTAAGATTTGTGAAGTGTTTCTGAAGAATGTGAATACTGAAGAAAGCACCCTAATTCTAATGAATGCTGAACCTTTGACATACAGCTATGTGCTGAGTCCTCAAAAAGGTGCTGTTTGCTGAGTCATCCCATAGGTTGCTATGTGCTGAGTCCCTGAAAAGAGTGGGCTGTGCTGAGTTTTTCAAAGGATGCTGTGTGCTGAGTCCATTACACAATATACTGCATGCTGAGTCCTTCAAAAGGTGTGGTGTGTTAATTCATCCAAAAGGGTCCTGCTATGTGCTGAGCCCTTGAGAAGAGAGGGATGAGGTGAGTTGAGTGCTGTGTGCTGAGTCCTTTTCACAGGGTGCTCTGTATTGTGCTTCAAACGGTGCTGTGTGCTGAGTGCTTCCACAGTGTGGTATGTGCTGAGTCCTGCCATAGTGTGGTATGTGCGGAAACATTCAAAATTCTTCTATGTGCTTTCTTCGAAGGGTGCTATGCAATTAGTGGTTTACAAAGGGTGCTTTTTACTCAGCCTTTCAAAGGTCTGTGCGGAGTCTTAACATAGAAGGTGATATGTAATGAGCCCCTGGGAAAGTGTGTTATGTGCTGAGTTTTTCAAAGCATGCAATGTGCTGAGTCCTTTACGCTGCAAGCTATGGACTCCCTCTTTCAAAGGGTGTTGTGTGCTGAGTACTCTACACAGGGTACTATATTGAGTCCTTCAAAGGGAGCTGTGTGCTGAGTCCTTTACACAGGGTGCTTTGTGCTGTTTTTGGAAGTGTGCTGTGTGTCATCCCAAAGAGTGCTATGTTCTGAGTCCTTGAGAGGTAGTTATCCCCAACATCACATACACACACACACACACACACACACACACACACATACACAAGGGTCACCATGCACCCTCTTAGTGTGTGGAAGTGAAGGGGGATGGAGGAGAATCTCCTCCAGGGGTGGAGCTGAAGGGAGATTCGATCCCTGGGGCAGGTACTGGGGTTGGGGGAGAGTCCTGAGCAGAGGTGATGCTGCAATTGCCATGGCCTGGAAGCCTTAGAGCTCAGTCAGGGTTGTGATTGCAGCTAGGGCTAGGGGGCATGGCCTAGGGGAGGAGTGGGCATGGCCAAGTGGAGGAGGGGGAGGGGTCCTGGGGTGCACTGTGGTGGCAGCGATGGGGGGGAGCAGGCAAGCCTGTGTGGTGGCCCAGGAGTGGAGTGGGGGCAGAGAGAGAGAGAAGAGAGAAGAGCAAGCTCAAGCATGAGGGGAAGCTGTTCCAGAGGCTGGCGGCCACTGCTATCAAAGCGCAGTCCTGAACAGGAGCACAGAGCACCTGGAGCCAGCAGGGCATGCACATCATTGTGGGCAGCCCCACGGGGGCACATCGGCCATGGCTGCTCTGAATCTGTGGTCCTAGCACGGGAAGCATGGCGATGGCTTCGGTGGTGGAGGCAACGGAAGCAGGCAGGTGAGAAGGAGGTGGTGCTGGTGATGGCAGCTGAAGCAGGGGTGGCAGCAAGCAGAGCCGCCGGCAGATGCCCACTCCACCTCCCAGCAGCGCAGCGTTTCAAACATGGCTCTGCCTGGTCTGATCTGAGTCCCCTTTCGCAGTCGCCCAGCAGAAATGGTGGGTCCCTGGCTGGCATGAGGCCCAGACCCAGTCCCTGCCCCTGGTCCTTGCACTCCGGGCCTGGGTGCACCCAGAGCCATCGCCTACAGCTTCTCCCAGCAGCACGCATGAGTGGCCGCTCCATGGGACCACACCTGGTGACTCCTGCACCAGGCGAACTCCCTGACCCCCTCCTTCCCCCTCCCCCACAGACCCGGCCCCTCGCCTCCTGTCTCCTCTCTCCATCCTGCCCGCACCTCCCCTGCACCTCACAGTCCACCCTGGCTCTGCCATAAATGCGCCCCAGGAGAGGGGGGTGGGTGTTGCTCCAAGGATCCCACCCCCATTCCTACGGGCCAGTGTCCCAGGAAAAGGGCAGATACAGGGATTGGTGAGGAGGGGGCACCACAGAACCCCTGGCCTAGAGTAGTGAAAGCCACAGTTGCACCCTTCCTCTCCCTGGTGGGAACCTAGTGGCTTTAGTCAGATGTGGGGAGGAGCACCTCCACACCTGTCTTCTCGGGTCTTTTCCATTTTGCTGGGGGTGGGGGGTGCTGGATGCAGGAGATAGGCCCCCCTTGCTGTTTGAGCCCTTGTCTTCTGTGCTAGGTCACCCTTTCACCTGAGGAGGTCCCAGAAAAACTCACTAGGGAGGTGAGGGCACTGGGGGTCAGAAGGTGACTATCTGGGAGGAACACACCCCCTCTAACACACATACACCAGTCCTGTTCCCCCCCCCAGCTGTCAACAGTACTCACAGGGTGATCACATTTCCCAGCTCTGCCTGCTTCTGCTGGTGCTCCTGGTCCTTCTGGTCTCCTAGTCCCCCCCAAGAATCCGCCAATTAGCCCAGAAGCATCTAGGCTGGAAGTAGGGAGTCCATCCATGTATGTAGCCTTTATGACCCCATCAAATTCCCCAACAACGCTCCCACCCCAAGTCAGACACTTCTCTGGAGGCACCAGGACTGCCTGCTGTGTTTTCTCTCTGGGCTCTGAGGAGTCATCTGTCTCTGGATTCCTTGACCCAGTGTCTGGGCCTAGGGTTTTGATGAATGGGGGTCAAGGCTGGTTGTTCCCAATGGAAGGGTCTGGCCCTGGGTAAAGGGAGAGGCAGGGTGGTTCTGCATTATTAGAGAAGTGTTCCCCTTGGGTGGGAGCCCCTGGTTCTGACAAGGGAACTGCCATGCTCGAGCTTATACATTGCCCAGATGAGGAACCAACAAACTCAGGAGAGGCACTGCTCTGGGTCTGTGTGTGTGTGTGTGTGTGTGTGTGTGTGTGTGTGTGTGTGTGTGTGTGTGTGTAGAAGAGAGAGAGAGACAGAGACAGAGACAGAGAGAGAGAGAGAGAGTGAGAGAGAGAGAGAGTGTGTGTGTGTGTGTGTGTGTGTGTGAGAGAGAGAGAGAGAGAGAGAGAGAGAGAGAGAGAGAGAGAGAGAGAGAGAGAGAGAGAGGGAGGGAGGGAGGGAGGGAGGGAGAGAGGGAGATGGAGGGAGGGAGGGAGATATCGATCATCTTTCTCCTTGTACAGCCTGACTGTGCTCAGGTCAGTGATCAGTTGGCAAATTGCAGGTGCTGCATGGTGAGTCTTGTGTGACCCATTTGGATTTGTGTGTGTGTGTGTGTGTGTGTGTGTGTGTGTGTGTGTGTGTGTGTGTGTGTGTGTGTGTGTGTGTGTGTGTGTTGGGAGATGAGGAGATGAGAAAAATGAAAATATATTTAAGTCACCATATCTAAAAAGAGTGAAAGCAGTTTATTTGTGTGTATGTGTGTATTTGTTGTTCTTTTTTCATAATGCCCAGTATGAGCCCAGTCACAATTTTTGTTTTCTCCTTCACCATTTCATGGCTCCTTTGGGGAAGGTTTCAGTATATGTTCCTTTCCACCTCTTTCCACCTCCCTCTTCCCCTTTCTTGCAGCCCACAGTAGCTGCTGGACCTGCATGGGACTCCCTAGGAGGCCTGTGTGAACCACAGAACAGAGTGGACACCTGTCCTGTCTTCAGCCAGAAGGCTTGTGCGGCCAGTGTGACCACAGCCGCACTCTTCCAGCCAGACACTCTGCTCTCATGTGTATAGTTGGAGTTAATTCAAGGGTTAGGAATGTGTCTGCCAAACATAATTAAGGAACGAGATGGATGGGAGTAGGGCAGGGGCTGTGAAGCTAGGAGTGTCTGGGGAGTGGTGAACGGTTTAACATGGCAGATGCTTCACCACAACCAAGGATGAGAGGAGAACTTTACCCAGGGCATTGACGGTGTCTGTGGGCATCTGGGCAGGGGGCTCTGGGCCCCCACTGAGGGCGTGGATTCCCTCCTGGGGCAGTGCATACGTGTGTAGTCCTCCCTGGAGTCCTGAAGTTTCCAATCTGTGTCCCACCTGGGCCATTTCCAGCTGGACAGTGGTAGGCAAGTTTCCCCTCCTGGAGCCTGCTCGGTATCATACCGTGGCAGTTAGCTGTTTCTGTAACCTGCTGTAGGCTGCTTGGAAGGAAAAGAGGACCACTGACTGGAACTGTTTAAGTTTGATTGGGACAGGTGAAATGCCACCTTTTCCAGGTTTTTTTTCTGGAAGCTGGCAATTTCCACTAATGCCTGGGTTCATGGGTTAAATTAGATGAACCAATTCAGCGGTCAAACAGTGACGTTAAAAGAGTCACAGGCAGAGTTCCCAAGCCAGATCGTCTCCTGCTATGAATGTCGTGCCTTGACTGCCTTTCTCTGGCAGCTGCTGATTCTTCTACAGCTCTCTCTAGGGTGATGACCACAGTCGAGGATGTCATGGGGAGCAGAGAGTGACCTTGCCATCCCCAGCCTGCCAGCTGTGAGCAGAGATGATTTTCAGCACATGAAGTGGAACCAGGGATGCCTCAAGAATCCATTCTCTGTAACATGCAACTTGGGGGCCAGATATAGTGGGCCATCCTGTCTGGTCCCACAGAGAGGAAAGGAGGCCACTTGAGCCAGGGGTTCAGCTCATTGCAACCTCGTTCAAACCTGAGGGGAAATTGAGTGCCACAGAATTGGTCAGCCACTGGACAGAGATCTTTGAGAAGATAGGCATCCCAGTGGCCCCAGAGTCCAGCGAGAACATCGTGGCTCACATCCTGGGAGCCAAAACAGTTAAGTGCGGTGGCACCAGGAGGGGGGGAAGAGGGACGAGGGAGAACTGTGGGAGAGCTACATCAGACTTTGCCTCACCTCCGCCCCCCGCCCCAGGATGCTTACATGAATCAGATGGGACTTTTCTGTAGTATGGTCATAGATAGATGCTCATTTAGTTATCCAACAAATAGTTACAGTGTGCGCCATGCTCGAAGGGGTGGGGGTTGTCATAGATGATGAAAGGTTCCAGTGCTGGTTCCACGGCACATGAAGAAACCTTGGTTTGAACTGGATGCTGGTGCTTCATGCCTGTCATGCTAGCTACTTAGGAGGCTGAGATGGGAGGATCAAAGCTTAAGGCCCAGGCAGGAAAGACTGTTAGACTCTTATCTCCAACTAACAACCAAAAAGAAAATGCCAGAAATGGATGTGTACCTCAAGCCGTAGACTTGTCGACTTGAGTAAAAAGGCTCAGGGACAGCACCCAGGCTCCTAATTCAAGGCCAGGAGTGAGACAAAGAAAGGAAACAGAGAGAGAGGAGGAAGGACTAAGGGAAAAAAAGAGGAAAGGAAGGAAGAAGGGAGCATGCGAGCTTTGGTTTGGAGTCCCTGGATCATGGGAGCCAACCACTCAAAATCTCTGAGGATAACATTTCAGAGCCTAAAGCCAGTATGTAGGACTAAGCCACTGATCCTTCAGCAACTTCATGACATCCAGGAGCTGTGTGGTCACCAACTGCAGGGGGAAGCAGCCTCAGGAAGGACCTAGGGCTCAGGGTGTGTCACCAGGTTTCAATTATCCCGGCCCTAGCAAGTTTATTTCCTGGTCAGATAATAAGAAATTGTCTAAGGGCTAGGGAGGTGTTGGGGTGAGGGAGTGTCAAGGGCGGGGCAAGGCATAAGCAGGAAGATGAAGGGGTAGGACGATCCCAGGTCAGGTGTGTCAGGCCATTGAAGCTATGATCTCTCCTGACAATATAGACCACCAGTTATGGAGTCTTTGACCCAGCCACACTTCTATTAAGAGTCCTGGAACCTTGGGATTACCATTAACTGCCTGGCTGTTGTCCACTGCAGGATGCCTGTGCAGTACATCCTTGGGGACTGGGACTTTCCATGGCTCAATCAGAAGATGACACCCCCCCCCCCGGTGTTCATTCCTCCACCAGAGACAGAGGTAAGTGGGCCACTGGCACAGGACAGCCAGGGAATGAGGACGGGAGTCGGGACCCAAGTGACTTCGAGACTTCCTCTAGGGGGCGCTAGGACCACGTGACTGCCATTCTCAGGGGCAGAGGTGGGTCTCTGCTGGCTCAACCTTTAGTCTACATGGCAGTCTGGGATTCAGAGAGGGCTGACTGAAGGTGGGGCAGGCTTGGGTTGAGGCTGGTGGGAAAACAAGTGGCACTGGGCTCTGAGCAGGGTTGTTTCTTTGAGGATACTCACAACCTAAGAACATTCCTGGGATGGACCAGCACTTTTCTCCTTCCAGAGAGAGAGGGACCTAGAGCCCCTCCAGTTGGAGTCCCTTGGCCGAGAAATCCTTTCATATTCACATCCTGTGGTTGGATAACTAGAACTAACCTTGCTGCCCAGTGTCAAGGCAGGACAGTGAGAGATCCTGAGTCTTTGATAAGGTCAGAGGATCCTCAGTATGAGATTGTACTTGAATGCCCTAACTTTGTGCATGGTCAGTCCCATCTAAGACTGCCATGATGTAGGACATAGAATCTAGAGAATCAGAGCCGGATGGGGTCTGTTCTGGGAGTCTTGAGTATTATGTGTGAACTTTGACCTCCCGTGTGCCAACCTGCTTCCCTTTCTTGGGTGGGTCTTTGCTAGAAAAAGCTTGAAACTAAGGACTGGATCTTATCCCTTGTCTTTGATGTTTAAAGCTAGCACATTACCATTTGAGCCAAAGCTTCACTTCCAACTTTTTTGGGTGTTTAATTGTAGAAAAAGAGTTCTAATGGACTTTGCTGCCAAGGGTGGAATCCAATTGTAGTCCTCAGATCTGTCTCCTGAGGGGATAGGATGAAAAGGATGGAAAATTATCTTTGGCCGGGTGCCAGTAGCTCATGGCTGTCATCCTACGTACTCAGAAGCTGAGATCTGAGGATCACGGTTCAAAGCTATCATGGGGAGGAAAGACCCTGAGACTCATCTCCAATGGACCACCTGAAAACTGAAAGTGGTGCTGTGGTTCAAGTAGTAGAATGCTTGCCTTGAGTTGAAGAGCTCAGGGACAGCACCCAGGCCCAGAATGCACGCCCCACAATTGCAAAAAAGAAAGAAAGCAAAACATCTTTGCCTGCAAAGGATGGTGGAGGTGTGTGTGGGGGGGAGGAGGAGGATGCTGTAGTTGGGAGACCAGGTGCTGGCATCACTGTACAGACATTTTTTTTATTTTTTATTTTATTTATTTATTTTATTTTATTTGTGAACATACTGTACAGAGGGGTTACAATTACATGGGCAGGATAATGCGTACAGTTTTTACCAAGCTTTGCAATCTCCTCCTTTCTTTATCGTTCACATCCCTTTCCAGCCTCCCTCCTCCCCCCCCCCAGTCCCAATCCTTCTCCCCCCCCACAGACATTGTAAAGCTCTTTATGGACATGACAACTTGTACTTCTCATTGTTGCAACAGGTCCACCCGTATCCTTAAACAACTTGTTTTTCCCCATATCCTCCACAAGTTAAACTGACATCAAATATAGTGAAAGCAGGGGTTATACTGTGGGGGAGGGACATACAAAGCAACAAAGAAATAATCTTATAAATGCGTTAGAGACACATGCATGAAAGAAAAAAAACATTAAAATACATATCTAAGGGTTCATTTTCCTAACATCACATTATCTGACCTTTTCAGCTTGACTCATACATATACTACATATTGCAAATAAGGGAAACCATGGGGCCTATGTTTCTCTGGGCCTGGATTACTTCGCTTAATATAATTTTTTCCAAGTCTTTCCATTTCCTAACAAATGGGGCAATGTCATTCTTTCTGATGGAGGCATAGAATTCCATTGTGTACAGACATTTTTAAGAACTCCCCAAGTGTGCCCCAGTTTGAAGCCAGAGCTTCAGGAGGGCTTGGCCTGTGGCAGGCAGGGATTGGGCAAATGGGTGCAAGGGTGGGATTATTGTGTCTGTATTCTCTCCATTGAAGGATGGATTTGGATGCTGGGTGACAAAGTCTGAAGTTAAGGGTTGCAAGAAGTGTGTGGCCTGACGAGGATGGGTTTCCTCTGGGTATGTGAAGTTGGCTGAAGCCGGAAGCCGCTTTTGGCTCACAACTGTCATCCTAGCTACTCAGAAGGCTGAGATGTGAAGACCATGGTTCCAAGCCAGCTTGGGAAGAGAAGTCTGTGAGACTTGATGTCAAATGGACCACCAGAGAACAGGATTTGGAGCTGTGGCGCAAGGGATATTTCTCACCTCCAGCTGAAGAGCTGAGGGACAGCGCCCTGGCTGGGAGTTCAAACCCCATGACCAACTACAAAATAAGGGGGGGGGGGCTAAGTTTTCCGCATAGCAGTGTGGACAGTAGGGTCTGCCATGTTGCACTATGAGACATTCCAGATATGTGAGAGGCTTACTGGTTTTTCTATAGTGGGTCTAATGTCGGTAGTGCCACCTTCTTGAGGGTAGGATGTGATCCTAATGGAGACAGTCCATGGTTCTGCTCTCAGGGACTGCTGAAGCCTTGGGCTGTCCGTGCGTGCATGCATGCGTGTGTGTGTGTGTGTGTGTGTTTGTGTGTGTGTGTGTGTGTGTGTGTGTGTGTGTGTGTGTGTGTCTGTGTCTCTGTCTTTGTCTGTGTCTGTGTCTGTGTCTATGTCTGTGTCTGTGTGTGTTTGGTGTTAGAAGAGCTGGGCCTTGAACTCAGGGTCTAGGTGCTGTTCCTGAGCTTCTGTGCTCAAAGCTATTGCTCTGACACTTGAGTCATAGCTCCACCTCTGGCTTTTTGGTAGTTCACTGTAGATAAGAGCCAGACATTCTTTCCAGAATGGGCTGGTTTTGAACCCTGATCTTCAAACCTCAGCCTCCTGAGTAGCAAGGAAGACAAACATGAAGCACCCCTGCAGGTTGTGTGTGTGTGTGTGTGTGTGTGTGTTTGTTTGTTTGTGTGTGTGTGTGTGTGAGTGTAGAAGTGGGCTGTAATAAGGAGCACTGGACCCTTTGGTAACTTTGGCTTGCGTTCTTTGGGGGTACATGGGCTTTGTGGCTGAGGTCTGGGGACCTGGAAGGGTGAGATGCTTAATGGGGACTCAGCACTTAAATTATAAGACCAAGGGATCTGTGTGCCCTGGAGATGTCTACTCGTGCCACAGACCGGCTCTGTTGGGACGGCGGAGGACACCTAGTAGGGGTAACTGGAACAGGTAGGGAGATGGCAAACAGACAACTCACACACAAGAGGAGTGAATGCTGAGTGTGATTTATTGCAGAGGATGACAAGCTTTTATAGAAAAAAGTCTCCATGAGAAAGGGCAAAAGGTTACACAATCTTGTTGCAAGGCTTTGGGTGGTCACCAGCTGGTCGCCTGATCTTGTTCTTGGATGATGAGTTATGACGATAGGTACTTGTTCCAGGCTTTACCTCATCAATCCCATAAGAATAGCAAAGTAAATCGGTTTTGAGATGCTTATCACATATTAACCATTAACCAGAGCATATGGGCAAGGTGTTAGACAGAAAGGCATAAACTCTAGTATTTTATTTTTACTTCTGCTTAGTTTTGTACTTTATGCATTTCAAATCTTTTCTAAGCAATTGTGCTTCTTTGCCATTCTTTAGAAGGTCCCCAATTTGTTGCCAAAAATCATGATATTCAGTATACTTAGCTAAATCTGGCCATACATCAAATACAGGCTCATAGTGTCTTCTCTGTAACCCTTTCACATAATCGTTTACTCTTCTCCATAGAGGCCTTAACTGTCTCATAAGATCTTCCTTGTTCTTTTTTGATAGTAAGCACCAAGGAGTCCTAGATCTAGCAAGTCTCTCAGTAAATGGAAGAGAGTAATAGGAAATTCTTTCTCCTAAGTAATTTTCCCAACGGTTGCCATCCTTATCATACACACCTGTAAAAGGCTATGGATCTTGGGGAAGTCTTTGAGGCCCTCTTGATAAGGCAGGATCCCACCAGCATCCCCTAATAAGCCACTGCCATCTTCCATCCACCAATCTTTTAGGAATCTTATTTAGTTTTTGGTCTAAATATCCCTCTACATCTTTCTTATCTACAGGATATCTACTGTAGATACTTCAGGATTAAAGGGAAGTCTCCAATAGCCATACACTCTTTCTGCTCTAGCCGTGCCTACAGCTTCTTGTAAATCTCTTACAAACAATTCCTTCTGCTGAAGTGAAGTCATAAAACCCCCAATGCTTTTATTTTCACTTATGACTTGTTTAATAGCCTCCATAAGAGGGGCTTTCAGCGTAACACTTAAATCTGGTGGATTAGTCATATTCTCAGGACACTCATCGGATGTTGGAGTCATCATCACTTCCAAGAAAGAGCCCTGAATAAGAGAATGTTGAGCATGAGTAAGTAGAACAAGCAGCAGGAACAGTAAAAGAATAATGGGCACTCCTATGCAGCGAAGAAAAGAGAAACAGGAACAGGAAAACATCTTTCCAAGGGGCTTGCCAGACTTTCCAGGATGTAGGCCTCTTGGAAGCCCCACTCTCAGATCTGATAGCAGATGTTGCATGCTAAGCAGACTCCACTGGAATAGGCGTGGCATATTCCCTTGGACATGGTTGGTGGCAGAAGGAGCTTGGTAGGACCTGGGGATGGGGCCCGCAGGGGGTGGCTCCCCAGGTGGACAGAGAGCATGGCCAGCACTTAGTAAAGATGAGAGCCCTGTTAATATGGAGCACACTCTCATGGTTCAGACTTTGGGTCTTATCATGATGTTTGATGGACGAGGCCAACCATATTTTAAATGTTGACCTGTGATCTTCAGATCTCAGCCTCCTGAATAACTAGGATTATTGGCATGAGCCTCTGGCACCAGGGCCTCTGATTCTTTTTGGTATATTACAGTTTGAATTCAAGGCTTTAGACTTGCCAGTCAGGTCTTCTAACATGTGAGCCAAGACTTTCTGTCTTGGGCATTTCCGAGATAGAGTCTCAATATATGCTCAGGCTGGTCTGGATCGGGATTCCCCACTGCTACCTTTCTGGCCAGACCCTGGTTGTAAGAAAATGAATTCACTCTATGTCTATATCGTTTTGGGGATGTCGTTTTGGGGAGTGGGGGCAGTGTGAAGAGGAAAGACCCCAGAACTGACACCTCCTGGGGGACATTTCTTCTTGTTACAGAGCCAAGTCATTGCTGTGTATGACAACGAAGCCGCCAGCAGACTGACCTGGAACAATGCTCAAAGGTATGTAGGCTGTTGAAGTATCAAACCCACCCATGTCTGCTTCCCACTCACAACAAGGGGGAGCAGTGCAGGTGGTCCAGCACTGGCCCTAGGGGATTATACATGGATGGTGGTGGTCAGGTGCCAGTGGTTCCCGCACATCATCCTGGCTATTGGGGAGGTTGAGGGCTGATGGACGTGACTCAAAGCCAGTCCGGGCAGGAGAGTCTGTGAGATTCTTATCTCCCATAAACCAACAACCACCCCCCCACACACACAAAAAGCCAGATTTGGTGCTGTGGCTCAAGTGTTAGAGCCTCAGCCTTGAGTAAAAGAAGCTCAGGAATGACATTCAGGCCCTGAATCCAAGCCCTAAGACTCACAAAAAAAATAATGAAATAAATGAATAGTGGGCATCTGTTACCTTACTACCAAAAAGGATGGATTCAGTTTTCTCTCTGGTACTTGTATCCAAAGGTCATGGGCTTCTCTTGATGTTCTTCTAAACTTCTCCTCTCCATTATCTTTCCAGGCTTCAGTTGCAGGATAGAATTCATATCATTCCACTCAATGTGACCTTATGTACCCTCCCCTACCCGCCTTCCTTGGGGTGGGGATCCTGGATGTACTCACCACTGAGAGGATGAGGAACCGGAGAAATAGGGTAGGTATCCCTGAAACTTATACACACACGCACGCGCGTGCACACACACACACACACACACACACACACACACACACACACACACACACACACACACACACACACACATACTCACCCAGGCCAACTCAGACTAGCCTTTTCCAAAGACACTTCATCTCCTTGGATTAACTGACCTAGGAGAGGAACTTGATTTCCTGTAACTAAGTATTTTAACTAGGGCTTGCTTGTTGACATGAGATAAACAGAAGCTCAAAAGAAAGGTTCTGGTGCCCATCACCTCTGGCTCAGGCTCACACCTGACATCCTGGATACTTGGGAGGCAGACATCTGAGGATCAAAGATTGAAGCCAGCCATAAGCTGGAAAGCTGGTGAGACTCTTCTCTCCATGGAACCACCAAAAAGTCAGAAGTGGAGCTGTGGCTTAAGTGGTAAAGCACCAGCCTTGAGTACAAAAACTCAGAGACGCAGCTCCCAGATCCTCAGTTCAAGCCCACACAAAGAAATGGACCCATCTTGTTGCCCCCAGACTGCCTGGGCCTCCACTGTCCTCTCACGGAGTGTGATACAGCACTGGTCCCTGGTTAGTGTATCAGAGCCTTCAAAAATTGGGTGGTGGAAACCAGGCCTTCTCCTTCATGTGCTTTCAGCCCACACCAGCAGGAAGGGAGAGTGTGACAAGGCCAACAGCCTGCAGAGCAGAGAAGACCCCACTCTGCCAGGGTGATTGGAGCAGGATTCTTAGAAGCGCACTTGAAAAGGGGTCTTGCTTAACAAGGAGTATCTGACAGGAAGCACACAGAGCAAAGATGCTGTACATAAAGGACAACATAGTGGAGCATGTTCACTTCCAGCCAGAGCTGCTGCTGAGAAACTCGGTACAGATGTGCAGGACTGTCCTGAGACACACCTGAGTGGTTACAGAAGAACAGCTATCCAGGGTTGGGATTGTGTCTTAGCAGTATTGGGCTCGCCTAGCGCACAGGAAACCCTGGGTTCAATTCCTAGGTTCCATATACACAGAAAAAGCTGGAAGTAGCAACATGGCTCAGGTGGAAGAGCACTGGCCTGGACCAAAAGAAGCTTGGGTACAACACCTAAGCCCCGAGGTCAAGCCCCAGGACTGTCAACATAAAACAGCACTCCAAGGGTCCTTGGTGACAGTTGGATGGCTATGCCCTGTAGCTCTTAGTAGATCCATCTATTTTATGTGTCACCTTCTTTGACAGAGGGAAGCTGGACACTCCTGCCCTGGCATCTCCTGGACCCAGTTATCAGCAAACCTCCCAACATCTTCCACCAGGACATGGAGTAGCTGGCCCCAGAAATCCTCAGATACTAGTTGAGTGTGGCAGGGGGATACAGGGCAGGCCCCAGAAATCCTAGTTGGTCTGATCTGCCCCAGATGACCATGCCTTCCAGAGGAGGCGGTTGGGAGGTTAGAGAGGGGTAGTGATGTGGAAGGGGCACTTTAATGCCTACGGCCCTACCCAGATTCCGAGCCTCCCTTTGATGTCCCTAAGGGATCTAGAGGAGTGACTAGGTTGGAGTGTCTAGAAGAAGACTAGTTGGAAATTCTAAAGAATGAGACACCATAAACTATGCTCCGATGGCCCATACCTATCATCCTGGCTACTTGGGAGTATCTTGTTTCCCCAACACAGGCAGGAATGTCCCAGGGGAGTCTCATCTCCAATCTCCAAGCAGAAGTGGCACCATGGATCAAATGGTAGAGCACTGGCCTTGAGCAAAAATCTTCATCAGGGACAGTACCCAAGGCCTGAGTTTAAGCCCCTCAACCAAAAAAACAAAAACAAAAACAAAAAAAACACAAAAATCCAAAAAAGAAAGACACCCCTTGCCTGCAAGAGATGGTTAAGGAGTGGGGTTGCTCTGGTTGGGAGACCAGGTGCTGTCCTCAGGGTACAGAAATTTCTAAGAACTCCCCAGTTTTGCCCAAGGGTGAAGTTACAGCATGGTGGGCTTTGCCTTACCAAGATCTCCAGAGGTCATAGCCTTTCTTAGGCAGGGAGTAGGCGAATGGGAATAGGGGTGGGAGGGTAGTGTCAATTATATTCTCCCGATCCATGGAAGAATGGTTTTTTATGCTGGTGTCAAAGTCTGAAGGGAAGGGTTGCATGTGATTTGTGGCCTGACAAGGTGGGTTTCCCCTGGGTGGGAGAAGGTGGCTGAAGCCAGGCATTGTCAGTGGCTCACAACTGTCATCCTAGTTACTCAGGAGGCTGAGCTCTGAGGATCCAGTTTCAAAGCCAGCTCGGCCAGGAAAATCTGTGAGACTTTTTCTCCAGTGAACTACCAGAAAACCGGAAGTGGTGCTATGGCTCCAGTGGTAGAGCATGCACCTTCAACTGAAGAGCTGAGGGACTGCGCACAAGCCCAAAGTTCAAACCCCATGACCAACAACCAAAAATAAGGTAGCTGAGTTTTCCACATAGCGGTGTGTACAGTAGGAAATGGCATGCTGTGTCATGAGCCATTCCAGGCATGTGAGATGCTCTGAGTTTTGTCTATAGTTGGTCTGAGGATGGTAGTGCCATCTTCTCAAGGGTTGGGGTATTCAGTTGCTCAGGGACTGCTGAGGCCTTGGGCTACCCATGTGATGTGTGTGTGTGTGTGTGTGTGTGTGTGTGTGTGTGTGTGTATGTGTGTGTGTGTATTTTTCCATCATCTTTCTCTGTCCCCTTCATTGGTGCCTGTTTGCCTCTTTCTGACCTCAAATGGTGCCCCTCCTGCACAGCCACCTTGCCTTTAGCCCCTTATCAGGGTCTACAATGAGTCTTAAATTGCCAGAGACCTGCATATTTCAGCTTTTCTTTGGGGCCCAAATCCAGTCGTCCATGTTTTTGGCCACCTCCAGGGGATCCTGGGTTAGCAGGGCAGGTGGCATAGGTTCTCCCCCGACACAGGGTGTGGGGGGCGGGGGCTCAGTCATGTGATGTCCTATCATTTTCCTCAGCTGGGCCTCTGGCTGCATGTCCCTTCCTGAAGGCTGGTAGTGGAGTGGGGGAAGGGTGGTTGTCTGTGGCTCTGGACAACTCAAGCATGAAAGCTGACTGAAGGCCGCCCAACCAAGGATTTTCCGGGGCTACATGGGAGGTGAGGCCAAGGTGGCTTGGAAGTATCTGTCGGTGTCTAGGAAATGTCATTGTAACTTACCAAGGAAAGTCTATCTTCCAGCCCCAGCTGGGCCTCTCTAGGTCCTTCTAGACAATTCTGGATGCCCAGAACACAGAAGCACAGACTTTAGATTCCAGGGCTAGGGAACTGGTGGATGAGAGACTGGTATGAGAGACTGGTATGGCCAATACCTCAATGTTCTGGGGCATTAGCCTTGACCTGGCTATGACCCCCTTGTGTATGTTCACTTCTTAATCCAGTGTTGGCCACACACCAGGCTTTTGTGGCAGTGCTGTGGAAGTGGCAGGAGTGGAAGTGAGATCTAGGATAACCAAAATCTGAATATAGGGCCTGTGGGGATGGGGATGGCAAAGGTTGTCTATTAAGAAAAACATCTCAGATCTGGAACTCAGGGCCTAGGCACTGTCCCTGAGCTAACACACTACCACTTGAGCCACAGCTCACCTTTCATCTTTTTTAGTAGTTTAGCGGAGAGAAGAGTCTCGTGGACTTTGCTGCCTGGGCTGGCTTCAAGCTGCCATTTTAAGAGCTCAGCCTCTGAGTAGCTGGGGTTGCTGGTATGAGCCATTGGCAGCTGCTAAGGATGTTACCGTGTGTATGTGTGTGTACGTGCACATGTAAGTGTGTGTGTGTGTGTGTGTGTGTGTGTGTGTGTGTATGTGTGTGTTTGTGTTTACCAGGGCTTGAACTCAGAGCCTAGGTGGTATCCTTTAGCTTGTTTGCTCAAGGTTGGTGCTGTACTACTTGAACTAGGATATCTCTGCTTCCCAGCTTTTTGGTGATTCATTTGAGAGAAGAGTCTACCCAGGCTAGCTTTGAATCTTGATTGATCCTCAGGTGTCACTCTTGAGTAGCTAGGATTATAGACATGAGCCACTGGCATCCAGCTACAAAGATGTCTTCTCATACTCTCTTCTGTTCTAACACATTGTCTGCTTGCCCTGGCCTAGATCCTCTGACCTCTACATCAGCTCCCAGCAGCCGCTGATTGTGTGGAGAACATAAAGCTCAAAATTAATCCTATTTCTTTGTCCTCTGGGAAGGGAATGTTTCCTCTGAAGCCTGGTTTAGGAGGGGTAGCTGCAGATGGGTACTCGGCTTGGAGAGAAGTACTCTGTTTTAGTCAAGAAGGAAAGTGTGGCCAGATGCTAATAGCTGATTATGTCCTATTCCTAGCTCCTCAGGAGGCTGAGATGTGAGGATTACCATTCAGAGCCAGTCCAGCTAGAAAAGTGTGTGAGACTCTCTTCTGCAAATAACCACTCAAAAGCTGGAAGAAAAGCTATGGCTCAAGTAGTAGAGTGGTAGCCTTGAATGAAAAAACTGAGGGACAGAGCCCAGGCCTTGAGTTCAAGCCCTAGCACCAAGATGCATGGGTGTGCATGCACACACGCACATGCTCACACACACACATACACACAGACACCCAGACACAGACACAGACACAGACACACACACACACACACACACACACACACACACACACACGAGCTGAGCTAGAACTGGGGGCAGTCCTGAGGCATAGTCATAGTCACAGTAAACTCTCAAAGTAGATCAAGTGCTTTCTCCCTAAGTCCTTCTTGGGCTGAGTGGGTCTGGGCCATGGCAGTAAGTTCCATTGAATCTGCCCCTCCATCTGTGCATGGGGCCACAGGACCAAGGGAAGGACACTATGGATGCTCCTTTGTAGTCAGTCCAAGATTGCAGACCTTCATCTGTCCCCAAGCAGTGGAGAGGAAAGCAGGGCTCTGAGCCCTGGGACTCCTGGGATAGCAACTGCTACAAGCATCAGCCAGCCAGCTGTGGATACCTGAGCCTACAAGTCTTTCATGAGCACACCTCAACACCTGCCCAATGTGTGCCTGACAGAGTCACAAACTTGTGATACCCGCATGAGTGGGCATTACCTGCTGTGCCATCTTGCAGCTCCTGGCCCTCCTGGCCCAGAACCATGGTCTGAAATGTCGGTTTACTGTTCAGATGCACACTGCACCCATGACGGATGCCATTCTGATGACCCGGCTGATGACCTCCATGCCCCAAGGCGGGACCCTTCTCGATACTGTGGCCTGTTCCATACACAAAGGCCGCCAAAGAGACTGCTCTGAAGACACCTAGACATTGGGAGACCCGACCCTCAGAGGCCCATTGGAAAGCACTCTGCCTAGAGCCACAGAGTGAGCTCCAAGGGGCTCAAACTCTGGGCCTGGGCACTGTAGCTCAGCTCTTCAGCTTACCACTTGATCCACAGCACCTCTTCCAGATTTCTGGTGGTTCTTTGGAGATCAGAGTCTCCTGGACTTTCTTGCCAGGGCTGGCTTTGAACCACAATCCTCTGATCTCAGCTTCCTGAGGATCTAGGAGGACATGCATGAACCACATGCGCTTAGCTGATCTGGCCTTTCACCACAGTGGGCTAGGAGCTTCTTAAAGCTTTTCTTTATTTTTTTCTGTGCCAGTACTGGGGCTTGAACTCAGAGTTTGAGCCCTGGTTTCTTAACTTTTTCGAAAGGCTGGCACTTTACCACTTGAGCCACATTTCCATTTCTGCCTTTTGGTAGTTCATTGGCAAGAAAAGAGTTTCACTAACTTTCTTCCCCTGAGTTGGATTTGACCCACGATATCTGGTCTCAGTCTCCTGAATAGCTAGGATTTACAGGGGTTGAGCCACTGGTTGATAGAAACTTTTCTTAAGAAAGAGTTCTTCCCTGCATTTGCCCTGACTCCTCCATGCAAAGGAGGCCTCTGAGGGTCAGGAGCTGTGAAAAATAGGCTTCCAGCCACTGGAAATGGCTGGGGTCACTGGAAAAGCCAAGCTAATCTTCCCCCTGGGCCCCATTCTGGGTCCCCACCCTTTGCCCTACCTGTGACTCAAGTACAAACCTTTACCCAGCTTTGAATGTACTGCCAGACTTGTCTGAAGCCAAAGAACCTTCATTCTACCCACACGACTTCCTCTACACCATACCTCAGGACCTTTGCCCAAGATGGACCTTCTGCCTGAGGATCTCTGTCCTGTTCCACATCTTAGAACTCCTGTGGAATTTTGGCACTGGTTATATCACCTCCTGGACCAACTCTATCCTTCCCTTTTCCCTCTTTTTTTTTAAAATATCGAATTGCTAGAGATGGAACTTGTGAAGGCTGACTAGCAAATGCTCTATCTTTGTGTGTGTTTGTGCTAGTCTGGGGGTTTGAATTCATCACCTTGACAGTATCCCAGAACTTTTGTGCTCAAGGATAGCACTCCAGTACTTGAACCACAGCTCTACTTCTGGCTTTTTGGGTGTTTAATAGGAGAAAAGTGTCTCATTATAGTCTTTCCTGCTTGTAATTTTGATCTTCAGATCTCAGCTTCTTGAGTAGCTAAGATTACAGGGGTGAGCCACCAGCACCTGACGTCTACCTCTTACTTCTAACCTTGCCCTCCTCTGAGTCCCAGAAGAATATGTCTCACCAGGGTCCCTTTTTTGCCAGTCTTGGGGCTTAAACTCAAGGTCTGAGCATGTTCCTGAGCTTCTGTTGCTCAAGGCTAGCTCTCTATTACTTAAGTCGCAGTGCCACTTTTGGCTTTTTCTTTTTCTGTGGTACTGAGGAATTGAACCCAGGACTTCGTGGAATCTAGGTAAGCACTCTACCACTAAGCCACATTCGCAGCCCAAGCCTCAATTCTAACAGGAGCTATGAGGGTGGGATTTATTGGCTAACCCCTTTCAGCGCAGAAATCACTGGCTATTTCCTATCTTTCCCAGGATTTGGGACCAGCTTGAGACTTGGCAATCAGGAATGATGAATGAGTGATAGGCACCAGGCCCCACATCCTACAGAGGGATCTAGAATATGGAGCCAGAACCTTGGACAACTCCTACAGCCTAGGAAGAGTGGTCTTCCTGGAGGCATTGGCTGGCTTCTAGGTGTCCTGATGGGATACCTCTCCCACAACATAATGCACCTGTTGCACACACAAGCCCAGGCAAAGCCTTTGGGGCTTCACTACTTAAATGGCAGAGAAGGATGCTTTGTTCAAGCTGCCGGCTCAGACTTATTATTTTCTCAGCGTTTGTCCCAGCTTGCCCAGGTTTGGGGGCTGGGCATGGGCAACCTGCTGAATGCCCATCATCCATACACCATCCATCAATACACAGAGACATAGAATTACTGCCTTCTTTCTTTTTTTTTTTTTCTGACAGGTCCAGGATTGAACTATGAGCCTAGGCCATGTCCCTGAGCTCCTTTTGCTCAAGGGTAGTGTCTGCCCTTGAGAAACAGCCCCACCCATGTGTGTATTTTTTTTCCTGTGGTCTCTTACAAATAAGAGTGACAGGAACTTTCCTGCCCCAGCTGAATTCAAACTGGCATTCTCTACATCTCAGCCTCCTGAGGAGCTAGGATTATAGCCGCTGATTAGAAGCCACTGACACCTGGCTTTCTTTTCTTCTGGTTCTTTTTTTAATCATGACAATATGAAGTCTTCACAGTGCCATTCCAATGGTTTGCTTTCGAAGGGAACTACCCAGGCCTGGAGTTCGAATGCTAGGACTGCTCCCCACAAATGGAGGGAGAATCTGACAAACTCATTCCTATTCATGTGAATGCTAATCGAATGTTATAAAAGTAATAATTTGCAGTTAATTCTTGATTCTATTTTACAATGCCACACACAAATTACTGGATTTATATCTTCCATTCTAGCGCCTAATGGAAGGATATTGACTAATTTTTAATTACAGATTTTGTAAGTATTCAACCATAATACTTCATTAAATGGAGGCATAATGTAATCACTAATAATTGGTTATATATATATATATATATATATATATATATATATATATATAATATCTTCACATTCCCTCTTTGTATATATATGCATATATATATACACACACTTACATATATATATATTCACATCTATCTATCTATTTATCTATCTATCTTTCTGTCTATCTATATATTGGGCACTATTGTGGCTTGATCACAGGTCTTCAGAACTTCCTGGCAGCTCAATTTGCCACACGCTGGTCTGCTAAGACTGTGACCCCATTTATGGATAGGGCATTGTGAGTTAAAATCCCAGAATGGCCAAAAACTTATTCGTGGAGTAAGAAGCTAATTTTGACACATTTTTTCTTCTCTGTGACAGTCCTTGGACTCAGTGTGATATATAATCCATATGTAAATATATCCTAGGTGATATGAGGTAATGAAACATTATATGTGTAATAATACTAAATTAATAAGTGTAATAAACGTCATATGCTGTAAACCCATGCAATATAAATAGATCTCATATATAAATATTAGTTTTTCCAGTGCTAGGGCTTCAATTCAGGCTCTGGGAATTGGTCTGAATTTCTTGTTTTCAAGGACGGTGATCTTCCCCTTCACCCACAGTGTCACAGATTTACCCAGACCCTGAGTTCAAATCAAAGGACTGCCAGAAAAATGGTGCAAATTCCAAGCCAGGGCATTATTATTATTATTATTTTGGTCAAAGCATGGGGCTTGAACTCAGGTCTTGGCATCTCTGCCACAACCAACCCTGGGATCCTAGGACCAGAGTTCAAATCTTGGGGCTGGCAAAAAAAAATTCAAAAGAGAAGGATAAAACTGAGATGAGAAGGGCAAAGAGGAGGCAACAGTGCTTGATAAGAAATGTACTAGTTATCTTGCCCATGTAATTGTAACTCTTCTGTATGGTATTCTCGCAATAAAAAAAAAAAAAAAACTAAGAAGTTCAAGAAGGTGGTTTTACTTTTTTTTCCCCTTTGCGTTGTGGCCATCCTGCGTCTAAATGACAAGGCCCAGAAAGTGTACATGACCTTGCATTGCTGATATTTGGTGGGCTATTAGGGAAGCCATAGCCAAAAGAAGCAACTTAGGACTGGAGGTGAAATCCTGGTACTGCCATTAATGAATGGTGGGAGATTCTATGGCACATTCTGATATACATCCATACAAATGAAATGTTACAAAAGGAACAAATAAATTACTAGTGTATGATTATGTTATAAAACTATATACAACAATTATACTACATTAATTTTCAATTAATGCTGTCTCGCTTAAGTAGTCGAGTACTAGCTTTGAGCATAAAAGCATAGGGACTGTGTCTAGACCTTTACTCAAGACCCTAGTAGTGGCACCAAAAAAAATAGCATGTTCTGACTGCAATGATTTAAGGATAAGCTGCAAATACCTCATCACAGAGCAAGCTTGGAGTCTGGTGTTGACAGGTGACCTCTAACCCGACTTAGCCAGAGGTAAACCACTGTAACCCATCTTCACCGAAACAGATGCTGCTGGCTCACTCACCCCTGTCATCCAAGATACTCAAGGGCTGAGATCTGACACTGGTGGGTTTAGAACTCAGCCCTGGCATTAAGTCTGCGAAACTCTGACCTGTGGCTCAAAGTGGCAGAGCTCTAGGCTTGAGCTAAACATCTTAGGATAGTACCCCCAATCTTTGAGTGCAATCCACGTGGATGACTCCCCCCCAAAAAAACCACCCCTCTAAATCATTACATGTGAACTTCGTGAGGTTTGTGATGTGTTTCTGAAAGAATGGTGATACCGATGAAAGCACCCTAATTCTAATGACAGCATTTGGGATACCACTATGTGATGAGTTCTTCATGAGTTGTTATGTGCCTAGTCCTAAACGGGGTTCATTCTTTCATCTGGTCCTTGTAAGAGCTTCACAAGTAAGATGATTGTGCAGATGGGAAAGTTGAGGCTCAGATATGCCCACATGTCAGGGCCAAAATGATGTATGTACTGAAATCTAGTGAGTTGTCTCCTGCAGACAATTATTTTGGTTTAGTTTTTTCCATCATGTACCTTGAACTCAGAGCTTAGGCGCTGACTTTCATTTTGGGCTCATGGCTAGCACTCTACCACGTGGATCCAACGACCCCTTGCAGTAAAGTGTCAGAGCTTAGGTGTCCTTAGCTGAGGTCTGTCATCCAGCCTACTCAGGAAGCTGAAATCTGATGATCTGGGTTTCAAACTATCCCATGAGGCTATTGTCTCCTATTCACCACTTAGAAACTTGAAGTGGAAGCCGGGTACCGGTTACTCGCACCTGTCATCCTAGCTACTCAGCAGGCTGAGAGCTGAGGATCACAGTCCAAAGGCAGCCTAAGCGGGAAATTCCTTGAGATGGTTATCTCCAATGAACCACCAGAAATCTGAAGGGGCTCTTTAGCACAAGTGGTAGAGCTCTAGATTGAGCTGAAGAGCTCAGAGACAGCACCCAGGCCCAGACTTCAACTCCTCCAACTTATAAGAAAAAAGAAACCTGAAGTGGAGTGCTGGGACTGTGTCTTAGGGGTAAAGTGCTTTGCATGTATGAAACCCTGGGCTTGAATCCTCAGTACCACATCACTAGAAAAAAAAGGTAAAGTGCTCTGTGGCTCAAGTGGTAGAGTGCTGTCCTTGTACAGGAGAAACTCAGGTACAGTGGTCAGGTCCTGAATCCTTCAGGACTGGTGTATGCACACACACACACACATACACACACACACACACACACACACACACACACACACACACACACACACACACACACACACACACACACAGAAGCTGTGACACCAAATGGGAAAGCACTGAGCTTCTGCTCTGAACTCATGGTCAGCACCTTCACCCTGTGTTCAACCCCAAAACCTAGCCACCGAGGGGCCAACTATGAGAGGTCAGAGGTTTCAAATCCTGATGAGCTTCACCAGCCCTAGATGACAGGAAGCATTGTGATTTTGCACAAGTGCTTAGATTTAGCAAGCTTCTGGAAACCTAGGGGGGCAACACTGCCAATAATGAATCATTTCATTAGATTCAGGGCACTAGTTGTCTGCCAGAAGGATGCTTTAATTAATTGTAGCAGTTTGTCTCAACATTAATAGAATGTTGAAATGTACTAATTGAATCATTAATTAGCTAGTCATTCTAGTATAAGATTGTACACAATAAATATAGATCATTGATTAATATAATACTTTATTAAGTCTTCTACCATGATTAATTAATGGAGGCATAATTTTAAACCAAATAATTGGTAGTAATAGAATATATATATATATCTATATAAATACAATATAGACATCACACTTTGTATGGAGTTATACACTAGAATCTACGTAAATGTCTGTCTCTGTATACATTTATTGATATATGCATATACATATGTAAATACACACACACACTTCAGTCTACACATATATCTGTTTATATATTGGCCATTCTAAGGTGGTGAACTTGGGTCCTCAAATTTGCCCGACAACTTCACTTGCATCAGACTGGTATGCTAACATTGACCCATTCATGAAGTGAGCCTTCTAGGCCCTGAGTTCAAATCACAGAATTGCCAAAAACTTAATCCTGGTGGAAGAAGCCAATTGTCCCACATGTTTTCCTTACCGATGAAAGTCCTGGGCCTCAAGTATGATGTACAATATATATGCAAATCTATGTCCTATGTGATAGGATGTAAAAAATGTTATATGTGTAATCATACTCACTAAAATACATAACAAATAATTAAAAACAAAATAAAATGATTAACTACACTAACTGCAATATGCAGTAAACATTTCTTTTTGGGTCTGTTCGTGGGGCCTGAACTCTGGGCCTGGGCACTTTCCCTCAGCTCCTCAGCTCAAGGCTAGCACTCTACCACTTGAGCCACAATGCCACTTCTGGCTTTTTTCTTTTTGCTTATGGGGTGCTGAGGAATCGAACCCAGGGCCTCAGGCATTCAAGGCAAGCGCTCTACCACTGAGCCACCTTCCCAGCCCCTGCAGTGAACAATTGTAAGTAAATATAAGTCATGTATTTAAAATGTATACGAATATTATTTTTTTGAGTGCTAGGGTTGAATTCAGGCCCTGGGAACAGGCCTGACTTTCTTGCCTTCCAACACAGTGTGCTTGCCCTTCCCACATAGTGCTGTAGATTTACCCAGATCCTAAGTTCAAATCCCAAGCCTGCCAGAAAAAATGGTGTGTAGTCCAAGCCAAGAAGCCTCATAAATTTTTAAATATTTGTAGTGTACATATGTATGTATGTATGTATATATGTATATATGTATTTTTATTTTGCCACAGGGCGTGAACCCAGGTCGCGGTAACACTGCCTCAGCTTCGATCACTCTAGCCTGGGGTGCAGCCACTGGATGCACAGCCAAACCTGGGTTCCTAGGCCCCAAAGGCTGACAGGAAAAAAGTAAATAAATCAATACAGAATAAAACCGTTCAACTTGCAGATGGCTGACGATTTTACATTTCCTTTCTTTGCAAGGTGACCATCCTGGATCTGAATGACTCAGCTTGCTGAAAGCTGGCGGGCTACCAGGGAAGCCATAGGCCAATATGGCAACATAGGCCCTGAGTTCAAAGCCCAGTTCTGACCCCTAACAATGGCAGGACATTCTAAGAGTCTCATTCATATTCATAGGAATACCAATGGAAATTTTTGAATGTCAAGGTTGAATTAGTTCTTCCTGAATGATACTACTATAAAATTAGAGTGATTTTAGGAAGCCGATGGATTTTAATTAATATTTTTGACACATTAAAAGAATACAATTAATTACATGGACACAATAATTTCAGGAAGTGGTTGATTTAATTAATAATTTATTAAGGATGAAAACAATAATATTAATTACATGAAGTCATAATGAATACCCATGAATTGGTAGGAATGTAACATATATAACTGAATAATGTATAAACTTCTCTGGCACTATAAAAATCTATATTTATTTTACTACCATCTACATGTCAATTGGTTCTTATTTTGTTAACCCCTGGGGCTCGATCTCAGGTGCTTGGATCTGCTTGTCAGCTCCATATGCCCCAGGCTGACATGCTGACAATCACCCACTTAGGAGTTGGACCTTGTAGGCTGTAAGTTCAGATGTCAGCGCTCACAAAAATTGAATCGTGGATTAAGAAGCCCATAGTGACACGTTTTCCTTTTTGGTGAAAGGCCTGGGTGTCAGGTGTGAAGTTTCATACACAGGCAACTCTATGCCCTATGTAATAAATGTAATAAATATTCCATGTGTAATAACAGTCAATAAAATAAATGGTAGATAAATGAATAATACAAAAATAAAATGAATACACTAAACGTGATATGGAGTCAACATATGGGGCTTGATCTCAGGGCCTGGGAACTGCCTGGCAGATGAATTGGCTAAAGGCTGCTGTGCTGACAGTCACCCATTCATGAATTAAACCTTGTAGGTCCTGAGTTTAGATCCCAGCACTGCCAAAAACGTAATCGTGGAGTGAGAAGCTGAGCATGACACATGTTTTCTTTTTCTTTGAAAATGCTCGGTGTCAGGTAGGGTGTATAATTTGTATGCAAATCTATATGCTATGTAAGAGGATGTCATAAATGTAATAAATGTCATAGGTGGAAAAGTTATCACTACAATAAATGATAAACAAATTGAATTAGTAATGAATCATTGTAAGATAAAATTAGATATAATAACTATAGGACTGCATTAAGGTTAATATTTTATTAAGCACTAACAGAATAAAAATTGCATGAAGACATAATTAAATACATAATAATTGGTAGTAACACATGATGCATACATAATTTAATTATATATAGACATCTGTCTCATTCTATAAAAAATGTAATTATATGTATGGATGCATATACATATTTGATAAATAATAACAAGCTATTGAGTAATTATTAATTAATGCTTTATTAATGGTTCAACTGGGACACATCATTAAATGGACACATAATTTAATACCTAATAATTGGTAGTAATATTATCTATAATTTAATAATATACAGACATCTCTCTTTTTGTATATATAATATTTATACACAACAATTTCTATCTATTTATATCTTGTTCACTCCTGGGGCTCAGTGGTTGAGTGCTTGCCTAGTAAGCACGAAGCCCTGGTTTTGATTCCTCAGTGCCACATAAACAGAAAACCTGGAAGTTCTGCTGTCTTTTAATCGAGTGCCAGCCTTGAGAACAAATGCATAAGGACAGTGTCAAAGCCCTTACTCAAGCACCAGGACTGCTGCCAAAAAAGTCAGAATGTTCTAACTGCAACTGTAGAAGGACAGGACTTCAAATACCTCATCACAAAGCAAGCTAGGAGTCTGGTGCTGACAGCTGCCACCTAACCTGACTTAGCCAGATGTAAACCCCTGCAACCCAGCTGCAAGGAACCAGACGCTGCTTGCTTACCCCTATCATTGTGGCTGCTTGGGGGCTTTAAAACCCAGTCCTAGCAGGAAGTCTGAGAGACACTTTAAAATGTGGCTTGAAGTGGTACAGCTTTAGTCTTGAGCAAATATTATTAGAACAGTATCCCCATGCTTTGAGTTCAAGCACCCTGGGTAACGCCCCCCCCAAAAAAAAATCCCATTAAACCATTAGATGTGAACTTGTTTGGTTTGTGAAATATTCCTCAAAGAATGGTGATGCTGATGAAAGCACCCTAATCCTAATGACAGCTTATCGAATAGAGCTATGTGCTGAGTCCTTCATAGGGTGCTATCAGCTGAGTCCTGCAAAGAGTAACATGTGGTGTGTCTTTCATCGGGTGCATTCTTTCACCTGGTACTCGAAGACCTCCACAACTCAGATGATTATGCAGACAAGAATATTGAGGCTCAGATATGTCTCCATGGCAGAGACAAAATTATGTATTACTGAAGACTAGTGAGTTGTCTCCTGTGGACAAGTGTTGTGTTTTGATTTTTCTCAGTCATGAACCTTGAACTCGGGGCCTAGGCGCTGACACTTACCTCTTGGTCTCATGGCTAACACTCCATCACGTGGAGCCACTAACCCCCTTGCAGCAGAGTGCCACGGACTAGCAGTTGATAGCTGAAGTCTGTTACCTTGCCTTATAAGAAGCTTAGATCTCTGGATCTGGGTTCCTATCTATCCCAGACACAAAAGGTCCCATGAGACTATTATCTCCAATTCACCACTAAGACACCTGAAGTGGAAGCTGGGTGCTTGTGACTCATGCCTGTCATCCTAGCTACTCAGGAGGATGAGATCTGAGGATCATGGTTCAAAGCTAACCTGAGCAGGAAAGACCTTGAGACACATAGCTCCAATGAACCACCAGAAAACCTGAAGTAGTTCTGTGGCTCAAGTGGTAGAGCACAAAACTTGAGCTGAAGAGCTCAGGGACAGCACCAGGCCCAGACTTTAACTCCTAAAACCTACAACAACAACAATAAAAAACAGAAACAAACAAACAAACCTGAATTAGTGGGCTGGGAATGTGCCTTAGAGGTAGAGTACTTTGCATATTTGAAACCCTGGGCTTGAGTTCTAAGGACCACTTCACTAGAAAAAAGCCTGAAGTGGCTCTGTGGCTCAAGTGGGAGAGGGCTATCCTTGTATAAGAGAAACTAGGTACAGTGCTCAGGTCCTGAGTTCGTGCTCCAGGACTGATGTATGCACACATGTGCATGTGCATGCATGTGTGCGAGCGCGCATACACACACACACACACACACACAGACCAGAAGTGAAGCTGTACATGAATGTGTGTGTGCTAGAGAAAAACAGAAACATGAAGATGCTTCTAGTGTGTTTTAGATACTTAAGGTTGGAGACACAAAGCACTCATAATTATTAGGTCATTTTTATAGACAAAAGGAGCAATGCAGAGAGTATGAGGATTGCTCCAGCTTGCGGTCCTCTCATTCTGACACAGTAAATTCACTACAGCTCAATGCAGTGACAAATCTGGCCTGGCCTGTGGACATTTGCTCCCAAATCCTGTGGCACTCATTTCTCACTTTTGGCTTCAAACCTGTGACTAGAGGAGAAGATGAGGAGAGAAAATCCTCAGAGAAAGCAGCTGCAAAGAACATTGGGGTAGTTTACTTATAAATTCAAACCATTGGAATGACACTGTTAAGAAGTCATATTGTCCAGATTAAAAAATGAAGAAGAAGAGAAAGGCAGGTGCCAGTGGCTGCTGACTGTAATCCCAGCTCCTGAGGAGGCTGAGATGTAGATAATCTTAGTTTCAATCCAGCCAGCATAGGAAAGTCCCGGACATTGTTATTTCTGAGAGATCACAGAAAAACCTAGAATTAAGGCTGGAACTCAAGGTTAATGCAATACCCTTGAGTAAAAGGAGCTCAGGGAGTATGCCTAGGCTCACAGTTCAACCCCAGGACCTGCAGCAATGATGGACCTATGATGCCTCTCCCATTTTTCTAGAAGCTTGGGAAATCCAAGCATATGTCTGGTATCACAATGCTTCCTGTCATATGAGTCTGGTGAAACTCATCAGGTTTTGAAATGTTTCACTTCTCTTAGTTGGGCCCTGGGTGGCTAGGTTTTGGGGTTGAACGCAGGGCCTAGGTGCTGACCATGAGCTCAGAGCAGAAGCGTGCGTGCACACACACACACACACACATACACACATACACACAGATCAAAAATGAAGCTGTGGCACAAAATGGTAAAGCTCTGAGCTTCTGCTCTGAGCTCATGGTCTCAAGATGTAGACTAAGGATTTGTGTGGAGCACCTCCTTGGCGAATCCTTGAGGAAAGCCGCTTGAAGCCTCCTCAGGAGATTGCTGTTCAAGCCAGCCCAAGCAGGAAAGTCTTTGAGACTCTTATCTCCAAAAACCAACAGAAAATCAGAAGTGGAGCACTGGCCCAGAGGGTAGCTCCAGCTTTGAGAGAGAAAGCCCAGCAGGAAAAACAGGCCAGACCAGGCAAGAAAGTTTGGAAGGTGCTTATGTCCAATTAATGACCAGATGTCTTGAAGTGGAGCTGTGGGGGTGGTAGAGCCTCACCCTTGAGCAAAACAGCTGAGGAACGCATCGGGCTTTGAGTTTAAGCCCTGGGATGGCCACAAAATAAACTTAAAAAGAGAATACCAAATTATGTATCAGTGCCCTACCTATTTATGTGTGTATATTACCACCGTGAGTGCAAACAGACGATATTCAATGCTTCTGTGTTATTTCCTGATTTATTTTTAGATATACTCATTGCACATACTGCATCATTCTCTTCATTTCAAGCACATGGCTTTACTCTTCCAGGGTTCCAGGCCTGTTTCTTTATATGATGCACACTTAAGCTCTCAGCAGCCTTTATTTACATTTTATTATGAGGCCAAGGCAGGGACAGTCACAAATCATGCAGGGGAAGAAAAGGTTAGGGTTCATAGAAATAACCAATATTTAGAAAATTTAACTTGGGGACATAAAATTGGAGCATACTTATGTAAAAACTACCATGAAGAAAAAGATGAGGGGGCTGGGAATGTGGATTAGTGAGAGAGTGCTTGCCTAGCATGCAAGAAGACCTGGGTTCAATTCCTCAGTAGCACACAGAAAATAAGCCAGAATTGGTGCTTTGTCTCAAGTAGCAGAGAGCTAGAGACAGTGCCCAGGCCTTGAATTCACCCCAAGAACTGGTAAGAGAACACTAGCTACTTAGGTAGGTAGGAAGGTAGGTAGGTAGGTAGGTGGATAGATAGATCTTGGACGTCAGGAGGAAAGAAGGGAATACTTCCCAGTGTGAGGCCTTCTGCAGGGTGCCAGGCCACCACATTGTCTTCACACAACTACAGAGCAGGAAGACTGTATCTGTCCCACTTCTCAGGCAGCCAAAGGCCCCAGAGCCAAGAGGGCAGAGCCAAGTTCTAACTCAGGTGCTTGGAGACAGAAGAGAAAGGGCTCTGCTTCTCCTTGGACTGGGAATTTGCATTAATGATATGCAGAATGAAGGAAGGAGAATGGACTGGCAGAGGTAGAAGAACGGTCTTTTAAATCTGACAGATGGAGAGTCAAAACCCCATTCCTTAAGACAGAGAGCAGGGTTTTTCTTCTCTGTTCCTCCACTCTCCCCCACTAAACTGTCTCTCTATTGTTAACCTAAAGATAGCCTGAGGCTCCCTTCACCTGAGGGAGAAGGTTAATCAGTCATTGTTTGAAGAGGCTGAGAAAAGCCTGATCCTGATGTAACTCTAACAAATGTTTCATGGATCCCCCCCATTGCTAGCTGTGCCTGGAATGCATGAAGTGCTTTTGCAGCTGACTTCCCTGTTGATTATGTACATTCTGCCTCCTAATCCTGCAGGCCTAGGACTCTTCATCTAGCATGTCTTTTGAAACTGTTTTCTGTCTTTCAAATACAGTGTTACACTGGAGTTCTTCCTGCTAACACGACTAGGGCTTGGATCCTGAAAACTTCATTTGAACCCAGGATGGGTAAAAAATGTTTCTTTTCTGCTTCTATAGCTCAAGAATTCTAAGAACATTTAGAGTGCAAGTAACTTCTCATCACCAAGAGAAACACAGGAAGCTCTTGAACATCTGACATTTCAGAATTGGAAGTCAGAGTGTCCTAGACTTTCCTGCTCTGGCTGGCTTCACCCTGTGATCCTCAGATCTCAGCCTCCTGAGCTAGGTGACGCGTGTGAGCCACTGCTGTTCTGCTGGGTTTAGAAGTGTAATGACATCGACAATACAAGTCAACTGTTCATCACAAAGTGCTTGGGGAGCATATTAAGTCTTTCAACATTGGACCTTTCAGAACCCCGTAGGACACAGGTTATAATGCTAGAGTCTGAGAGGCTGGGCATATGGATCTACTACACTTGAACCTTGAGCTCTGACTTCAATTCTGGTCTACATCAGCGTTCATTTCCCAGAGAATGTTCTCCTAATTAGCAAATAGGAAAAGTACTTTGATTAACCCTTACTTTTTTCGAGTTGTGTGAATTGAATCATGTCTAGACACTTTTCCTGAGCAAGGCAAACACTGTACCACTTGATCCACCACGCCACGTGGGCTTTTGTTGGTTCAATGGAGATAACAGTCTAACAGGTTTTCCTTGTCTAGGCTGACTTTGAACAGTGGTCTTCAGATCTCAGCCTCCAGAGGAGCTAGGGTTCCAAGTGTGAGCCACTGGCATCTGGCCTATTGTTTTTGACAGTATTGGGGCTTCTTTTTCTCAAGGCTAGTGGTCTACCACTTGAGCCACTCCACAGCTTCTGGCTCTTTCTGAGTATGTGGCACTGAGGATTCAATCCCTGGCATTCATGCAAGCTGAGTGAGCTCTTTACCACTAAGCCACATTTCTTGCCCCACCCTTACAATTTTATCCCTCAACTTGCCTATCCTCAAGAAAATGTTTCTGACTATAAATCATCTAAAGAGATCACTATAGTAAGGTGTCCAAAAGTAAAACACAGCTCATACTTGAGTGAGACTCTAAACTGAAGACTGTGACAAATGTCTCCATTTAATTATGTATCATGTTTCAACACTTAATAAAATATTAATGAAAAATGAGTTAATGTCCTAAATTATTGTGTATAATTTTATAATGTATGTTCAAAATGTAATAAATATTTTGTGTATAATAAAACAATAAATTAATGACTCAAAAATAAAATACAAAATCAATAGTAATCATAATATGTAGTAAACATACATATGTAAGTATATATCATATATTACACATGTATAGAAATAGTTTTTCCATTGCAGGGCCTTCATTCGGGCCCTGGGAACTCTAGCCTGAATTTCTTTTCCTCAAGGACAGTGAGATTCGCCTTCACTCATGGTGCAAAAGAGTTACCTGGACAGTGAGATCAAATCCCAGCAATGGCAGAAATACTGGCCCCAGTTCCAAGACTGAGACTTAATTTTTTTTAAAGGAAGCAGGTATGTTTATTCAGTTTCATACTGAACATTAAACAAAAATACAGTGGAGAATTTTGTACAGCTATTCAGACATCCTTCCTTTACCCCTAAAGTGCTTCTCTGAGAACTACATTGTTTCTTTTTTTGTACGTTTTTATTGTAAATATGTTGTACAGAGGGGTTACAGTTACATGAGCAAGGTAATGAGTACATTTCCTCTTGAGCATTGTTGCCTCCTCATCTGTATTCTTCCTACCATACCTTCTCTCCCATCTCCACAACTACACCCCCTGCCCTGGTCAGTGACTTATTTTTTTTTATTTTTGGCTTGGCACAGGGTTTGAATTTAAGTAGTGACAACTCTGCATCTTCCCACAAATTGCTACACATTTACCAAGACCCTGAGTTCAAATCCCAGGCTAGGAAAGAAAACTGGCAGAAATTCCAAACAAGTGAGCTTTATTTTTTAAATTAATTAATTAATTTTTATTTGTTCTTTTTTTTGGCCAACCATGGGTCTTGAACTCATGTCGTGGCAACTCTGCCTTAGCTTCGATCACCCTAGGCTGGGGTGCAGCATCTGGACCCATATTCGATCAGGGGATCCTAGGACCAGAGGGCTTGCAAGAAGAAAAAAAAAGAGAAAGCACAAAATGTGGTGAGCTGTAGAGGGCTGGAGGGTTTTATGATTTTTTTTCTTTGCAAGGTGACTATCCTGGGTCTTAATTACCTGGTTGCAAACTGGAGCTGACCTGCCATTGCTGAAAGCTGGTGGGCTATAAGGGAAACCATAGTCCAACCTGTTAACATAGGTTATTGGTTCAAACCTGTCCTGACACCTACCAATGGCAGGAGATCGCAATGGACTTTTTCCTATGCATATGAATACCAATTGAAAGAGTAGTTCATGCAGCAGTTGAGTCTAAAATTGGATGCTGATGCTGCCCACCCATTTATGGAAATATAGATCCTTGGTTTAATTATGAATTTATGACTATATTGTCCCCCACCACGGCTTGATCTCAGGTCCAGGGAATGGCCTAGCTCCTTAGTGGCTATAGGCTGGTGTGCTCACCATGACCCTTTCACCAATTGGGTCTGGTAGGCCTTGAGTTCAAATCTTAGCACAGCCAAAAGTTTCATTCTTATGTGAGAATCCAATCGATCTACCTGTTTTCATCTCCTGTGAAAGTCCTGGGTCTCAGAGAGGATGGAGAATGCTATATATGCAACTCTATAGCCATAGAAATATGTTGTCCAGGTCAGCACAGTTATATCTGTCACCATACTCAATAATATACACAATATATCCATGAATAAATAAAAAATAAAATAAATAAAAAAACTACACTGAATGCAAGATGCATACGATACCTGTAGGTAAAGAGAGATCCTATGTTTAAAAAAGATGGGCTTATTATTTTGTCCAGTGCTGGGGCTTCAAATTAGTCCCTGGACTGGGACTGACATTGTAGTCTTTAAGGATGGTGAGCTTCCCCTTCCCCCACTGTGCAACAGAGCTACTTGAGTTAAAATCCCAGCACTGACAAAAGATTCATCCTTATGTCAGAAGGCAATCATTGCACATGTTTTCCTCTCCTGTGAAAGTCCTGGGTCTCAACAAAGATGGAGAATGCATAGGCTACCCTATAACCATAAAAACAGGTTGTTATCTATGTCATCACAGTTATACCTGTCACCATACTCAGTAAAATACACAACACAAAGTACACTGAATGCAAGATGCTGTCCAAACATATATGTTAATATAGATACTATGTTTAAATAATGAATTTATGGCTGTCGTGGGGCACCCTGAGGATCAATGTCAGATCCTGGGAATGGCCTAGCTCCTTAGTTGCTCACAGGCTGGTTTGTTCACCTTGAACTATTCAACAATTGTACCTGCTAGGCCCTGAGACAGATCCCAGCACTACCAATAAGTGGATCATGAAGTAAGAAACTGAGTGTGAAAATTATTTTCCTTTTCTCTCAGAGTCCTGGGTGTTAGGCATGATGGAGAACATGTCTACAAATCTAGATGCTATGTGATAGTATATCATTAATGTAATAAACGGAGTGGGTGTCATCGTAGTAAATAAAATCAAATGTGAATAAATGAATAAAAAATACAAGGAACAACCACACCAAACATGTATGGACTGAACATCTATAGGTAAGTATACATCCTATCTTTACAATGTAAAAATAGTACGCTTTCCAGAGCTGGGGCTTGAATTCGGGCCTAATGAACAGACCTGACTTTCTTATCTTCAAGTATGGTAAGATTCCCCTTCATCCACAGTGCTGCAGATGTACCCAGACCCTGAGTTCAAACCCAAAACCGGGCAGAATAAACAGCGCGAATTGCAAGCCAGGGAGCTCATTTATTTTTTATTTTATTTTATTTTATGCTCAGCACGGCACTTGAACTCATGTCATGGCAACTCTGCCTCATCTTTGATCACTCAAGGCTGGGATGGAGCCACTGGGCCCACAGCTGCTCCTGGGATCCTAAACCCCCAGGCCTTGCAGGGAAAAAATGCACAGAAAAATGTTGTGAGATAGCTTTTTATGTTTTCTTTCTTTGCATGGTGACCCTCCTGGGTCTGAATGACACTGTTGCAAAGGGTACTTCACCTTGCATTGCTGAAGGCTGGCAGAATACCTGGGAAGCAATAAGCCCACGTGGCAAGGTAGGCCCTGATTTCGAATCCCTGTCCTGACACAACCAATGGCAGGAGATACTAAGAGACTTGTTCCCATCCATAGGAATAACAATGGAATGTTATCAATGTCACGGTTGAATAAGTTGATTGTAAATGATGCTTCTATAAAATTAGCATAATTTTAGGAGGCTGATTGATTTTATTTAATATTATGAGGCATTAAAAGAATACTATTACTTACAGGAACACAATAATTTCAAGACACTGATTGATTTCATTAATAGTTTAAGGATGAAAACAATAACAATAATTACATGGAGGCATAATAAATACCCAAGAATTGGTACAAATGTAGTCTATATAAGTGAATAATGGACAGACATGTCTGGCATGCTATAAAGATATATATTTATTAGTATACTTCCATCTGTGTGTCAATCTGTTCTTATTTTGTCAACCCCTGGGGCTCGATCTCAGGTCCTAGGAACTGCCTGTCAGCTCAATTTGCCCCAGGATGGCATGTTGACACTCACCCATTCATGAATTTGGCCTTGTAGGCCATGAGTTCAGATGCCAGCACTCCCAAACAATGAACCGTGGAGTAAGAAGCTGATGTTGACACATGTTTTCCTTTACTGTGAATCTTCTGGGTGTCAGGTATGAAGTGGAATACATATGAAGACCTATATACTATATATTCAGTGTAATCAGTGTTCTATGTGTCATAATAGTCAATAAAATAAACGGTCAATACATGATTAAAACAAAAAATAAAATGAAAAACTCCACTGAACGCAATATGGAGTCAACATATGTATATAAATATAAATAATATACGTAAATTGTAGGATGTTTTCTAGTGGTGGGGATCAATTTCAGGCCTAAGGAACAGACTTGAATTTCTTGTCTTCAAGGAGGAAATCTTCCCCGCCCCACACAGTGCAACAGAGTTACCCAGACCATGAGTTCCAATCCCAGTCTTGGCAGAAAAATTGGCACCTTTATAGTATATGAGGTCCAATTCTTCGGTATTTCATTAGGCCTCCATTTTATGAATGTGATTGTTTAAATGCTTAATAAAGTGTTAATTAAAATCGATCAGTGTCCTATAATATAATTGTGTATAAATTTTTCATAGAATAACTCAACAACTGTTCATTAATTCATGACATTAATCGCATTCCATTGGCAATCATATGGATAGGAATTGATTTCTTAGGATCTCTTGCCATTCGGAGGTGTCAGGACCAGGATTCGAACTGTGGGCTCCAGCTCTCACCACTTAAACCCGAGGATAGGAAACTCATAAGTCTGTCCAAGAACATCAGCAAGACCAATGATGAGGCAGGCAGCAGTGGCTCTCAGCAATCCTCCTTGTTACATACAAGGCTGTGATGGGAGGATAAAAGTCATCCTAAGTGGGAAAGTCCTTGAGACCCCTGTCCAACTTCAGTGCCAACAAAGCCAGAAGTAGAGCCGTGTAGCTCTTGTGGTAGAGGGCTAGCCTTGAGCAAAAGCAGCTCATGGGCTGTGCCCAGATCCTGAGTTCAAGGTTTGGGACTGACAACAGACATACACAAGAATCTGTGCAGCCATCTGACTAAAGCAGGTCACCCTCTTGTGCCCAACTGAATTGGACATAGTTCCCAGAAAAAGTGGCTGGGGGAGTTGCTGTCATCTTGACTCTGCACATGCTGCCTGCATCACAGGATTCTTGCCACAACGCCATTCTTTCATGTTTCTTTCTGACCAATGGAATACAAGAATTGTGGCCATGCCCACATTCCATGCTGCCGTGTACCCCCGGGATTCCCTCGGTTGGTTGTCATCACTACCAGCAGTTGAAGAAGGTAGAGGTGGCTGAGTAGTGAGCAAGAGACTTGAAGCTACTTTGGAGTAGGAATTTGATGTGCCATCCTGCTTCCCAGCCCCCTCCTCTGCTTCCTCCAAGGCACCACATTTCAAACCTCAGGTGGTGGCAAGCTTCTGGTAAGCTTGCAACCCTGACCTGGTCCCGGCCCCTGGTCCTCGGCTCTGGACCTGAGTGTCTGCAATGCCCCCTCCATTGCTGCTCACTCCACCAGGAGCATCAGCCAACAACTTCTCCCAGCAGCACATGTGAGTGGCCACCCAGTGGGCCTGCACCCTGTGACATTCGTACCTGGAGACCCCCCCCCAGGTCCCAGACTTGCACCTCCCTCATACCCAACATTCCAGCCAGGGCTCTGCCACTAATGCGCCAAAAGGGTAGGGGATGGGTGTCAACCCGGGGATCCCACCCCCATCCCTAGCGGCCAATGTCCCAGGAAAAGGGCAGATACAGTGATGGGTGAAGAGGGGGTGCCACATCGTCCCTGGACTGGAGCAGTGGGAGACACAGAGCCATGCATCTGCACCCTTTTTCTCCCTAGAGGGAACTTGGTGGCTTTAGTCAAAGGTGGGGAGCAGCACCTCCACACCTGCCTTCTCTCTGGTCTTTTCTTTTCTTCTGGACATGATTGTTGTTGGATGCATAAGATAGACACCCCCCTTGCTGTGTGAGCCCTTGTCTTCTGTGCTTGGTCATCCTTTCACCTGAAGAGGGTCCCAGAAAAGCCCAGGAGGGAGGTGAAGGGCGCTGGGGGTCAAAGCAGAAGGTGAATATCTGGGAGGAATACCCCAACCCCCCTCACACATACACCCGGCCTCTTCCCCTACCCCTCAGCTGTCAACAGTTCTCACAGGATCATCACCAGCTCTGCCAGCATGTGCTGGTGCTCTTGTTCCATTTGATCTCCTCGTCCTCCCCATGAATCCACCAATTAGCCCAGGAGCCTGTAGGTTAGAAGTAAGGAGTATGTCGATGTATGTATCCTTAGTACTCCATCCATTTCCCCCCACCCCTGGTCAGACACCCCTCTGAGGTCACCATGACCCTCTGTTAGTTTCCTTTTCCAGGCTCTGAGGAGACACCTGTCTCAGGACTCCTTCACCCAGCATCCTGGCTTAGGGTTTTGGTGAATGTGGTCAAGGCTGGTTGTTCCCAAGGGGGAGGATCTGGCCCTGGAGAAAGGGAGAGGCGTGGTGGTGCTGTTTCATTTGAGTGGTGCTCCCCTTGGGTGGGAGCCCCTGGTTGTTTCAAGGGAACCTCCATGCTCCAGGTTGTACATTGTGCCAGATGAGGAATGAACAGAGGCAATTCTGAGTCGTGTGTGTGTGTGTGTGTGTGTGTGTGTGTGTGTGTGTGTGTGTGTGTGTGTGTGTGTGTGCATTAGAGAGAGAGAGAGTGAGAGAGACAGAGAGAGAGGGAGAGAGAGAGAGGGAAAGAGAGAGAGATCATCTTTCTACTTGTACATCCTGACAGTGCTCAGGTGAGTGATCAATTGGCAAATTTCAGGTGCTGCATGGATGAGTCTTCTGTCACCAGTCTGGATTTGTGTGTGTGTAGAAGTGGGTTGCAACAAAGATAGTTGGACCCTTTGGTAACTTTTCCTGCTATCTTTGGGGGCTTCACGGCTGAGGTCTAGGGGCCTGGAAGGGTAAGGTGCTGGAAGGGGACTCATCACCATTAAATTACAAGACCAAGGGATTTGTGTGCCCTGAAGCTGTCTACTCCCTTGGGCCTGGTTGGTGGCAGTGGGAGCTTGGGAGGACCTGGGGGTGTGTCCCACAGGGGGTGGTTTCCCAGGGGGACAGATTGTGTGGCAAGAATTTAGTAAGGATGTGCACCCTGTGAGTATGGAGTGCACCAGCATAGGTCAGACTCCGGGTCTTCTCACCATAATGTCTGATGGGTGACACCAACGCTATTTTAAATCTTAACCTGTGATCTTCAGATCTCAGACTCTTGAGTAGCTAGGATTACAGGCATGAGCATCTGGCACCGGGCCTCAGATTCTTTTTGGTATATTAGGGTTTGAACTCAAGGCCTTATGCTTGCCAGTCAGGTCTTCCACCATGTGAGCCAAGCCTTTCTGTCTTGGGCATTTCCAAGATAGAGACTAATATATGGTCAGGCTGGGCTGGATCGTGGTCCTCCTATCTGTAACAGGCATGCTCCACCAGGCCTGGTCCTCTGTAGTTGGGATAGTAGACATGTAGCACCATGTTCATGCATCGATTTAGATGGATTATCTCAAACTCTTAGTGCACGGCAGCCAATTCTTGACCACAGGCTAAGCCCTGGGTTAGGCCTCAACCAATTGGACCTCAGTCTCCTCTTGGGACAATTGTGAGGAAACAAGGGATTTATACAGAGGGATCTCTGGTATAGGGAACAGAGGGAGCGGCCATCAGATACAGTTCTTGGCAATTCTGTGAGCAAATGAAAGGAAGTTACCTGGAAAAGGCTCAGGTGGGGCCTGTTATTAATCATGGAACAGTTGAGGGATTGTGAAACAAAACATAGCTCTCTTTCATCCTTACCTTATCCACATAAGGAAGGGGATCCTTCACTGTGTTCAGTTTTGCAGCTGGGGATACAGAGGCAAGGAGAAGCCAGGTGACATACTCATGACCTCCAGTTTACAGGAAGCTTGGCCTGACTTCTCTGCCATGCTCCCTGGGAAAATGAGTGCTATTATTGTCAAGAAGTCCAATTCTTGTCAGTCTGGGTCTTGAACTCTGGTCCTGGGCGCTGTCCCCACGCTCCTCAGATCAAGGCTCGCACTCTAATACTTAAGCCACAGCGCCGCTTCCAGTTTTTTGGTGCTTCTTTGGAGATAAGAGTCTCACAGACGTTTCTGCCCGGGCTGGCTGTGAACCATGATCCTCATATCTCAGCCTCCTGTGTAGTTAGGATTAGAGGTCTGAGCCATGGGCACCAGGCTTAAGTGTAATTCTGACTTTCTTTCTCTATCGCTCTCACAGGAAATGGTTTAATGCGTGCTGGAGGAGGTGGCCCAGCGTCCCCATGTGGCTGGAACCCAAGGTGCCCCTCTCATTCTGGAGGTAGGATGTGGGTTAGGAGCTGTCTTGCTCAGCCTGTTTAACCAGCTCCTTGAGGTAAGCCCCTCTGTGCCCTGGCTAGACCATGACGGTTTTTCATTGTCCATCCAGCCTTATTGGACTTAGTATTGTTTTGTATGTCATTTTCTACCACCTGGACAAAATTATGATACATAGTTATGGAATGAATGTAATGCCATCTTAAGAAAGTCATTTAGGGCTCTGGGAATGTGACCTCGTGGTGTGGTGATTGCCTAGCATGCATGAACCCCTGGGTTCAATTCATCACAGAAAAACACTGAAAGTGGTGCTGTGCCCCAAGTGGTAGAGTGGTGGCTTTTTTTTTTTTTGGAATAGTTCCCTAGCCCTGAGTTTAAGCTCCCTGGACTGTCAAAAACAAAACAAAACAAAACAAAACAGTTAGTAAATGCAAAATAAAGAACACATACTTGGGATATATAATTGCTTCTTCCATATTGATACCTGACAACAGTCCCTAATTCATGCATTTTGCCTATATTAGGATACTGTGTTGAAAAAAATGTTTTGTTCATTAGATCACTGCAGTTAATGCCAGGAATGAACTTAGATGTCAAGTGAAGATGAATTCTGGAAATTCAAAGATTCCAGGCTTTTGAGAGGTCACTGCTAATCACAGAGAAGGCTAGTCTAAGTGAGATTTGGAAATCTTTTTGGTCAGTCATTGCACCAAAACGGCACAGACTAATTAACAGTTGTGATAGAAGAGAAGGAATAACTCCAGTTGGAGGAATAAATGATAGTAACTAACATATACCAGAAACTGTCCTAGGGAAATATTTTTGGTTATATAAGAACTAATTATCAACTAGGCTTATACCTCATTGTGGTTTACAACTCGAGCCATTGCTGCATTCTGATTTTTTGGAGATAATCACATGTATTTTCATGATTGGACTGGCTTTGAACAGTGGTCTTCAGATCTCAGTCTCCTGAGTAGCTAGCTAAGCTGATTCAGCCTCTGAGTAGCTAGTTAAAATTCTGATTGTCCTTTATGCTTCACTGCTCTTTTATTCTTTTCCTGAAGTAATCACAAGCCTAACTCATATATATGTCTAGTTGCTTTAAAAATATTGTTACTGTTTGGCACCAGGGGCTCCCATCTCTAATCTTAACTACTTAGGAGGCTTGAGAACAGAACCCAAGCCAAAAGTTTAGTGGACCTCCTTCTCAATGTATAGCTGGGTGCATTTGATCATTTCAACCATCCTGCACTATCTAGAGGTTAAGATTGGAAGGACTGCAGAATCCAGGCCAGCCAAGGTAGGCAGCTAGACAAATTGGTATGCAACTCTGATGCCATTGATGATGGGAAGGCTAAAAGGACAGATTGGGTGCATGTTCTGGTGGAAAGGGAACCCCTATTCTAAAATTAACCACTGATATGACGCCAGCCTATCAAGAACAATACTCCAAGTTGAAATCCCCACAATTACCAACAATAAAAATAGATAAATACATTAACATCCCAAAACTTAGTACAATCTGTTCATTGGTTTAATATCATCTTTATCTGATTATCATATGATATGACAAAATAGTTTCTTCATTATCTTAAGATAAATTTAAAAGACCTAGCAAATTCTTTCTCATTTATTAACTGCAAATGGATGGCAATTCGTCTTATTTCTCACATATTTGATTACCACTATAAATTCAACTTATGATTTTTATTAATAGTAATATATTCTGATTTATTATTTTACTTTGTAACATTTGTAAACTTTTTGCTTCTCTGCTGAAGTTTAAGTATTTAAATAGTATCATCAAAGTATATTCCTTGGGTACTTAGGGCATCTTTTTACAAAGTTTTTAAACAATGGCTTCTAAGAATTCTTAATTGGTATATTATTTAGTTTATTTTTAATTTTAATTTAATTTTATTGTAAAGGTAATGTACGAAGGGGTTACAGTTACATAAGTAAGGTAATGCGTATATATTTTAATGGAAAGAACATTGTTATCCCATCCATCGATTTTCTTGTACAGTAAAAGAAAGAAATACTGATGCTTTAGCTGTTGCTATTGATCAATGGGTATTTTTGCTTTCTTTGTTCATGCATTTTTATTATAAAATTGATATACAGAGGGTTTACAGTTACTTAAGTCAACTAAAGAATGCATTTCATTTTATTTTCTAAATTTCAAATTTTGAACTTAATTATTTTCTTTTGTTTCTTGAGTGTAATTCTTTTTTCAGAGTCATAGGATTAGTTAACTTAATTTTGCATGAGTTTTACACATGTAAATTATTTAGACACATATTTTGCTTTTAAAATATTTAACATGAATATTTAAAAATTATTTTCTTAATTTTATATGGTTGGTGAATTTAAATAAATTTAATTTCTTGTAGTTCTAAACATATTTGTCATTACTGTGTTTTCAAGAAGCACATACTTTATTAAGAAGGCTTCATTACCTGGTCACTTTTTGGAAATATTTGTACTTGAATTAAAAAAGTTTGAGCAGGGCATGGTGAGTTGTGGCTTCCATTTTCTAGCTATGGTGGGAATTTTAAGTAGAGTTTGTGATTCGGGAGAGGCTTTGAAATGATGAGACCTTATTATAAAAATATCAAGAGTGAAATGATTAGAAATATAGCCATCTCTAGCGAGATATAGAGCACCTGGTTATCATATTCTAAATCTTGAGTTAAAATACCATTAACATCAATTTTCTGCCAAAATAAAAGTTAACATGTTTCAAAATGTTTATTATTTAAAACTTGTTTGCAAATGTTCTCATGTCTTCTATGTCTTAATTTTCAATTTAGTTGATCTATAAGAATCCAATTATATTCTGACTATTTTATTTCTACTAAACTTTTAAATAGTATGAGCAATAATATGATTTCATATTAACATATTTTTACTATTTGTGATAATTTCCTCTGTTTAATATGATAATATCAATATTCCAAATTGTGTGTGTGTCTGTGTTAATGTGGGGTTTTTGTGTGGGTGCTTTGGGTGTACTTTGTAATGTGTGGGTGATCACACCATTGCTTCACATATGTTAGGCCAATGTTTTACCATTGAGCTATACTGTCTAGTTATAATTCAAATAGTGTTTTAAATTATGACTTTAAAATTTTCATTTCCTATGAATTCAAAATCATATATGATAAAATGTGATCCATCTTCTATCCACGTTAGCAATTTTTATTGTTATTTTATTGTTATTTACAATATTTCTACTGCCTTTCCACTTCCAAACTCTTATGTTTGTAATTGATGAAGGTTTTACTTTGCTTCTTTTCTCTCTTCATTCTTTTTCCCTTTAGAGTTTACCTATTCTTTCTTTTATTTCTTTAGAAATTAATTATCATCTTCCTATTACAATTTCCTTACATTGTAACAGGTTTTTACAATGCTTTATTTTCTATTTTATTTTCTATTTTTCCATGTTCTCTGACTCTCAGTCAAAACTATTAGGTGGATTAAAATGAAACTTGATACAGGACACGTTATATTCCTCTTTCTCTTCTCTGAAGTCTTTCTGTTTTTTGAAATACAGTACCAATGACATACAGCTCCTATGTGGTCCATCATTCTATCCCCTCTCACTCTCCTCTGCTGTGCAGAGTTATCTAAATCTTAACTCATTCCTAAATTAATTTTAGAAAACAAATATAGTCTTAGAGCAAACTAGCCTTGGAATACATTTCTTAATTGTTTTGAAATTAAAAAAGAACTGATAACCCTTTGCATTGGAAATCATTTAAAATGTTTATCACTTAATATAATTCATATACCAAGCAAGAATAAGTTTATATAATCATTACACATATCATTTTACTACTACTGTAAAATCGAATAAAAGTCCAGTCCCAATCTATTACTATTACTATTACTATTACTATTACAATCTATTATTATTCTTAATTCCTAATCATCACCTAAATATCTTAAACAATCTAAATAGTCATGTCTTTAACATAGAAGTAAATATTCTATACTTTTACTTAACATTTTCCAGAGGCATGTATTCATGTTTCTAAGAAATGTTCACAGCAGTTAAAATTTGCTTTTGTGAAATTAATGTGATACATTTTGTTGTTGTTGTTCTTGTTTGCAAGACGTTGGCATTGTCTCCAAGGCTTTTTATGCTCAAGGCCAGCATTCCACAACTTGAAGCACAGAGCTAATTCCTGTTTTTAGTGATTAATGGAGATAAGACTCTAACAAGTACTTTTCTGTCTGGGCTAGTTTCGAACACAATTCTACGATCTCAGCACCCAGAATAGCTAAAATTATAAGTATGAGTCACTCGCATTTGGTTTGATATTTTTTTTTAAATTTTAATTATGTTTTAAGGTGTATCTTTCACTATAATGTACATGGTTCTACACAGAAATTTAGATATTTGTACATATTTCTGATGACAAATAATCTCTAAATATGTATGTCTTTCTGCACATAACCTATATATATATATATATATATATATATATATGTATATATGTATTTCTGAAGACACACTCCCTCTAAAATTTTTATGCTACTATTTTGACCTTTTTCATTTCAAAGATATACAGTCTTTATCTAAAAGTTTCCAAGAATAAAATAACTAATACTTGATTTGAACGTAGAGATTATTACTTTAAAGGAAATTTTAGATATACACATGATATTGTAGTAACATTTACAGTATATCACTTGAAAAAAGTTCTGTTCAAACTCTTAAATATATGTGTGTAGTGACGGAGAGAGAGGAAGTTAATTCATACTGGTTAGGAATTTGCAATGTTTCAAAAATCTATTCCATAATTTGTTATAAGCACATAGTCAAGCTACCTGATATGGTTTAGTTTTTTTGTTTCTTTATTTGTTCAAAATTTTAATATGGATGTATGCACAGTGGTAACATTAAAATTATTAATCAAAAGACAAATAATAGCAAAGTCATAGACACATATCAGAGTTTCAATAATTAGCACTTATGATGGTGATAATAATTTTGATGAGGATGATGACCACAGTGTAGCCTGATGATGACTTATTTTTGTTTCTGCATGAAAAAAATTGTGATTTTAAACCAACATACTGAATTTGACTCTTTTCTTATTTGCAAGGTAAGGTGGAAAATGTAAGGACTCTTCACTGTTCTTTTTTCTTACTCTAGAAGTCAACAAATACATTCTTCAATATTTCTGGTAGATTATATCCATTTACAGATGAGAAATGTAATGCCAACAGTCAATGTAGTGAGTAAATAATGATACTAGAATTTGTTTCTGAGATCTTCACTCTGTGGGCTTACATGGAGTAGTAATTTGGTGATGGAGATGAACAATATGAAAAGTCTATGGGGAAAAAGCATACTATGTAAGTGCTTGTTTTAGGACTAAGTGACCAATGATGAGAATTTGAAACAGGCCGGTTTCAGGGGCATAAAAAGGAGTACATAGAAATTATATTAGTGACAGAAACTGAGAAAATCTTGATCATTCATCTTATCTAATGGATGGAAGTAGAAGGATAAGAAGAAATCTAAAGTGCTTCCACGTCTCTGGCTGGCAACCATGTTTGTAAATATTCTTGGTAATAAGGACTACAGGTGGAAATGATGGATTTAGAGGAAAAAACTCTCTGATACTTCTAAAATTTATGTTAAACAGATGCATAGATAAGTCTTTTTAGACATCATTAAAATATCCACGACCATTAATATGAAAAAGAATAATAAAATCTGGGGCATTATTAAAGGGAAGAGGAAAAGGAAAGTTTTTACACAAATGTGAGCAATGTGAGCATTATAGTGGACAAGAATAGAAGAAAGAGATAAACAAGGAGCAAGAAAGTAATAAAAACAGATTTACAGAATTAAAGGAGGGAAAGAATTGTCAGGAAGATATTGAAGGAAATATGCTATTTGGATTTGAAAACTAAAAGGACATAGACAAGTTCAATAAGAACAGTGTTTTGGGGAAAGTCATATTAATAAAATTTTGAGATATGAATGTGAAGCCATAAAATTCTGGATCCATGAATTCAACAGATCCTGTTTATTTTAAATGCTGGGAACAATTGCTTTTATCCTGACCTTAGAAGAATTGTAGAGATATAACTCATGATCTTTACTCAGAGGAATTCTGTGAAAATTTTTAAAGATTTTGTTTAGCCAGGTCGTTATAGATTGAACTACAGCACAGATAAGAGTAATTTGTCTACAGTTCCAATGAGTGACACATGTATCCATATCAGTTTGGGATTTTATTGAAATACCTTTAGATATGTTTGGATATTTTATCAGCCTATTCATTATAAATCTAGGACAAATAACACTGATGTTACTGATGTTACTGAACACTCCTCGAATTGATTCTTCTTTAGAATAGAAAATGACTGATTGACACATCATAACTGTCCTATACTCTATTAATCTAGTTCTTGTTAGGGATATCTCCATGCTGAAATAACCCTGTTAATCAGCATGCCACAAATTCTTATAAGTAGGAAGTACTCTTATAAACTTTAAACGTTTATTGAATGGAAGAGTTCAGACATTACCCTCATCACTAGGATTAAATGCCTAAAAAGATAAGACATTTTGCTTTAATGCCTTTCTTTCATTTTCTCATCCATATTTGTAAGTAGGGAAGGATTCTGATGTAACAATAATACAATGGTGACTTGTATTAACACAACATCTAGGATCTAGTGTTAATTCGGATACTTACTAATTAGCTCCATGTTTTGTGCATATTTATATTTCTCCTGGGTAAACTAATGAGCTCCAAGAAAATGTCCCTAAGGAGCCTTTCAATTCTAATATCACTGTCTCAAAATGCTTTAAATTCTACACCCTCTAATGTGGGCATAATGTGGAACTTTTCTCCTCAGAGAGTGAGTACTACCTTATTGCTTAACATGTACAAAGTACCTTCATACATAGACTGGGCATGTGCAAACAAGAAGTGGTAGTTGAACAATGTTGTTAGCAGTTTTTACAGATGAAATGGAAATAGAGCAACTATGAAGTCAAAAGGAATGTGCAAAAAAGACAAAGGCACAAAGTAGAATGTGCTAAGGAAATGCTGAAGTATAATTTCAAATAATCTGCTCAAGCGTGAGGGTGTGTTCAAAGCACAACTTCAGAAAATGTAGTTGGATATCTTGTTAGAAAAACTACTTTAAACTATTCTGGGATAATTGTACAAGTAAAAGCCCCTTAGTCTACCTCTAATCAGCCACAACATCATTAACTTAGCTACTATTTTCGAAGTGCAAAGTAAGAAAAAGAGGGCTCATCACAGTTAGTGTTCAGGTTGAAATAATGGCAATCACATAACTTTTCTATGTCTTCATTTATTTTGGAGCATTAAAGTAGGAAAAAGCCAAGTAAATATTTTGCATGTACCTAAATTAAGTGCGACATATTATATTGGTCTCTTTTTAACTTGGAAGTTATTGATTATGTTTTATACTCTGATTTGGGACAATGACCTGATATCAGTTATTTTCTTCTCTTCCCCTTCTTTTGCCCTTTGACTTACATAATTATTATTTAAAGAGACATACCTGAGCTTGCATTTCTAAATTCTTCAAAATTATCTCAACTACTTCATACTTCTGGCAACCTCCTATATCTTTCTCAATGGAATATTTTGTCACTACCATTTTTATCCTATATGATATTGGATATCTTCCTGCCTAATTCAGTGCAAGATATACATAGACTCATCCAGATATCTCAACACTTGTGCCACCATAAAATCCTGCCTTACTTAGAAATCATGCTTTTAGAATGCCTGGGGAAGTGCATCTATCATTTTTTAATTACCCTAAGTGTACTTACTTGCAATCGTGTCTTAAACCAATATGCCTCTCAGTTGATGGACGAATTGACAAAATGTTACACACACACACACACACACACACACACACACACACACACACACACACAAACACGATGGAATTCTGTGCTTCTAATTCATAAGGAAATGGAAAGACTTGGAAATATCCTACTAAGTAAAATAAGCAAGACACAAAGAGATTCCATGGTTTCCCTCATTTGTAATAAGTAGGAAATGTCTAGAATAGTCCTACCAGATGAGCCGAATATCTCAATAGTTATGTTTATATGAGCTTATAAGATAATGCTGAGCAAAATAAAGTCCTAGAAATGGAAACAGAGGTTTTTCTTTGTGGCTGTTATTTTTAATGTACAATTTGATTTCTTTTTTCTTTTGTGTTTTCCCCTATGGTTTATCCCCTGCTGTATTTGATTTCAGGATCCTATGTATTGTATATACACATATCTTAATTTGGCAAGGGAAGAGGAACAACAAAATGGAAAGACAAAGGGCAAAAGACAAACCAGTGCAATAGCAATACTCAAAAGACTTGTTGGAAATTTACATTACAACTTTTAATGGGTATTGGGGTTAAGGGAAATTATAAGAAAAATGAGGCGGGAGGTAAAAAGTTAAACATGCTATGTATTTACTACCTTACAATTACTGCGACCCCTTCTATATATCACTTGGACAATAAAATCAAATTAAAAAATAAGCTACAAAAAATATAATTTCACTATGTTGGTATAGTCAATATTATTCTATGTGTATTACTTTTTTTAAAAAAATGAAACCTATTTGTCTTCTAATTTGTATTAATTACCCCTTTCTTTATCAGAGGGTCATCAACTTGAGTGTTATCAAACTATACAAAATTTTCAGAAAATACTTGCCATTAATTTGAAAAAAAACATTATTTTAGTATTGTCATACTAAAACAGAAAACAGTTCAATTCTATGGAAACTCCTAACATTGAAAACTGACTAATTGTTAAGAGGAGAGAATATGTGTGTTCTTCAACATTCCTATGACTACTAACTACTCATTTTCAAATTCTGAACATGCTATTCCAGAGAAATTCAATACAGTACCTGTTTGCATTTTATTCTGCAATAAATGCAGTTTTCAGTGGGGGGGGGGGAGTACATATTTAAAAGTCAACAGAAAAAATAGCCACATTCTGGTAGAAGATAAAACTATGAAGTATCTATAATAAATTCCTCAAGTGTAAACATATGTTCATCAGAGTAAACTATTATTTCTATGACCATCAATCCTAAGTTTTTATGCTGTAAAGTTATACTAGCCCAACAGTTTCCAACTTGTGAGGAGGACCTTAAAATTCCCTAAATTCCCATCAGGACTAGTTTGTCATTATTGTGAAAAAATACTACTCTTCTGCTAATGTGATGCCCTTCTTATTGGGGAAAGAATGCTACACTAAACTTTGCTGCATCATTTTCCCCCCAGTGGTATTCTTGAGATCAAAACACTTGCAAATATTATTTATACCTATATTTTTATCTATCACAGATATTGAGGAGATCTGAATAGGAATATGTGAAGCTTATGGTTCAAAGCCCACTCAGGCAGGAAGGTTACTTAGATTCTTATCTCCAATAAGCTGCTCATGAAAAGCCAGACACAAGTGGCACTGTTGTTCAAATGGAAGAGCAGTAGCCTTGAGCAAAACAGTCTCAGGGACAGTCCCCCAGTCCACAATTTAAGCCCTAGGACAAAGCAAAAAACAAAAACAAAATAAAAACAAACCCCAAACCTAGCATTTTTCTCATTGTATACAAAGGTATGTAATTAAGGAAATGTCTTCCTGTGTTATATATAGGTAGAAGAAAAAAGATGTCACACAATTACTCTATTCATACCATGGTGCACCAAAGTCTCAAAAAATTCCGCCTTTTCTAAATTTATAAATTAATATCATAAATTTGTTGGCAACTTTGTCTAGATTATTCACATTATCATGTTACACAGGAACTGTTGCAATTATCTATTAACTAAGTTCTAATTATACCTCACTTGAAAGAATATTTTAGGCAAATAGAATGCCAGAATCATTAGTCAATTTGTGAATTAAATCTTCTATCCTATAGAATATGAAATAGAATATGAAATTACAAAAAAAATTACAAACAAAAACATTTATTTTAAATCTAAATTCTAATTTAGTCAGGTCTACAAAGTCTTACATTAGATGAACTTCGCTATTTCTCCAGGCTTAAGCTTTGTAATCCTTCATCATTTCTTTGGAATCCAACAGAATGATGCTTACTTTTTCAAATTTTTGGTTGGGAATCATAAGCTATTTTGCATCTAGTAATGTTCTGTAATTATGACAGCATTTAAAACACAACTGAGGATTATATATGAGTTGCATTTCAATAGGAAACTTGACTTCTTAAAACATAATGACAAAATTAGCCCAAACTTGCAACTGTATATTCCTTTCTTGTTTTTTATTCCTTTCTTGTTTTGTTTCATTGAGACAAAATTATATTTCCTAGTACAGGGAAGGTATCACTATATAATTCCACTCTCTAATCTCCTGTCTTATTGTGAGTGCTAGAATTCCAGGCTTGTATCTCATTGTCCTACCATACTTTCCTGATTTATTTAATCTTGATACAGACTAGCATTTCTGAACTTCTCCGATAATATTTTTCAAAAGACTGTTGGCTCAGAATATTTATGTAATATTTTCGAAGATCTTCCAACATTTGACGCAGGATACGAACATTTTCAGATACCCCTGCAGGGGTCTCTGATTCATTCCTCCATGGATCCAACCCCTTCAATAATGATTACTTGACTTTCTTACTATCTCTGGTTCCTAACTATGTAATATTCTCAAGAGTTTTGGAGGAAATTTCACTTGAGGACTTTATAATATTAAAAAATTATCACTTGATTCTAGCCTTAGGACATTTTTTTTATTATTTTCTAACATTTCTACACATTCTGGGAGTTGTTTCATATGTGTGTTTGCACATCTAAGTGTCTCTGTGTGTATGTGCATGTTTGTATATATATGTGAAAACCTCAAGCTCTATTCAGCAATCTTGCTCATAACTAGTATTCCATCACATGAACCATTCTTCCAATGCAGCTTTTGTCTGGTAATTATAAATAGTGTCTCAAAGACTGTTCTCCCAGGCTGGATGCAAATTGAATTTCCCAGACTCCTTTACATACTTACATTCTATTTTTCCAGGAGTATTAACTTTTAAACTAGAAACATTTTTGTGAGCGCAAAAGCTATAGCCCAGATTTTTAACTCGAATTCATATAAAGATAGAGAAACATACACATTACATATGCTGAATGTACACTGTTAGAAATGTGATGTTAAGCAGGATGCTGGTGGCTCACGCCTATAATGATAGCTACTCACGAGGCTGAGATCTGAGAATTGCAGTTCAAATCCAGCATGAGTAGGAAAGTTTCTGAGGCACTTTTCTCCAATTAACCACCAGAAAACTGGAAGTAGCACTGTGGCTCAAGAGGTAGAGAGCTAGCTTTGTGCTGAAGAGTGGAGGCCCAGACTTCAAGCCCCACAACAATTCAAACAAAAAAAAAGAAAGAAAGAAAAAGAAAAAGAAAGAAAAAATAGAAAAATAAATGTGATCTTAGCCACCAGTTCATGTCTAGTATAATTCCTGCTTTCTCAACATGGCCTTTTTTTCTCAATTAAGTCCATACTCTTATATCTGACTTGCTTGGAACCAGAATAATTCTTCCATTCTACTTTTTACAAATTTGCATGATTAGCTACCATGATTTAGAGTTAGTGGGTGAAAGAGAGTGGCTTCATCCTTCATGTTTCATTAGTAGTAATGCTTTCTCTATATCACTCCCATAGATCTACATACTGGCCTTGGCTTTATTGTTTCAAAGTTGTCTTATTTGCAGAGTCTTCTATAGTGTGTTGGACCATTATACTTAAACACAGAACTTCTCTTTCTCCTATTATTCTTATTGTATCTCCTATTGTTAACTTATGTACACTTGGGAAATAATGAACAACACACATACTCACAAAAAAATGTTTCTGAGAACCTTCTTCCCACTTAAAATCGGTCTTAATTTGCAGAGCATAGGAAATTTCAACTTAATGTACTCCAGGATAATTTTTTTCATGTTTTTTATTTTGAAAATGATGTACAGAGGGGTTAGTTACATAAGTAAGTTAATAAATACATTATCTAATAAACATTGTTACCTCCTCTTTGCTTTTCCCCTGTCATCTTTTCTCTCCCTACCATCCAAACTACCCCCTCTCATCCCCAAGTTTTAAAGTTTGTTTTCAACATAGTGTCTTGTTCATGTCGTTGTTACAATGGGTCATACTGTATCTTTGTTTCAGCATTTTATTTCCCTTCCCATCCCCTCATTAGAAAAAATGTATATGCAAGGTGCAGGTTAAAAACATCAAATACAGTGAAAACAGGGGTTACACCATGGAGGAAGAGAATAGAAGAGAAACAAAAAAAATCACATAGTACATTTAGTACATTAAAACAATAACAAGAAAGAAAAAACAAGTTGTGTCCCTATCTTGGGGTTCATTTTATTAACATCATCTTATATGGCCATATGAACATGGATAATGTTTTATAAACCATGACATTTCCATATTTTCTCATTAGTAAGTTGGCTCTGAAACACGTGTTACCTCATGTCCAAAGATGTACTTGTGCTAGTTCAATGAAGCCAGAAAACATTCATTTTACCGGAAGTAGCACCATACATTGTTCCTGGAAGTAAGTGGAAGAAACTGTTATGGGAAGTGGATACTGATTCCAAGAGAGGAATTGAATATAGGGAAATGACCAAGTTCAAGTTAATTTGTGCTGTCCTTTTTACTATACAAGAAAATAATCCCAGGCTTGAAGGAAACTCTGTCTCTGACTTGTTCCAGTGTGTTCTTTACTCATATAAAACTTTTCTGTAAACTTCTAATTGAGAGTATTACAAAAGGAAACAAACTGCCATTTGAAGGCCAGCATAGAAAATTAAAGAAAATAACTTTGTTTTAAAGTATTCTACTTCAAAGAAACAAAGACATGAGGTTTTAAAGTGTCTTATGCATGGATATTTAACTCCTGAGATGATTCTCTTGTTGCAAAAGTCAGTTATCCATTCCTTTAATCTGGTCCTGAGTTCGCCATAGCAATGAGGATTCCAAAAAGCAGGATTCAGTGAGTATGATAAGTAAAAGGAGCCTTTTCTCAAACCAGTGCTGTAAGGATGATACCAAAGAAATATGTGGGGTTTTTTTGTTTGCTTCTTCATTTGTTTAGATTTTTCTGGATCTGGGGCTTGAAATCAGTGGCTGGACCCTGTCCCTGAACAGTTGTCTTTCTTGTCTACCTGCCCTCAAATCTAGTACACTACTGCTTGAGCTAAAACCCCACGTCTGGCTTTTTTGGTGTTTAATTAGAGATAAGAATGTGACAGACTCTCCTGCCTGGGTTGGCTTTGAACTGAGAAAACCAAGTGACATCAACTGTATGGACGTCTCTTTTGAAACAAGAAATATTAGAAGAAGTTTATTATAAAGCAAATATTTGATAATTTTTAAAATAATAGAATATATACATCAAAAAAGCCATAACTTAAATAACTCAGCTAAAGTAGGTGCACTGAATCATTTCAGAATTATTTTTTATGCTTAGGAAGATTACTATTGAGTTCATAGTTCCTTTTGGGGAAACTGAAAATCATATTTGCACTTTTTTTTTGTTTGTTGTGGGGCTTGAACTCTCATCTTGGGCACTGTCCCTCAGCTCTTCAGCTCAAGTTGAGCACTCTACCACTTTAGCTACAGAACCACTTCCGGTTTTCTGGTGGTTAATTGAAGATAAAAGTCTCATGAACTTTCCTGACCAGTCTTGCTTTGAACCACAACCCTCTGGTCTCAACCTCCGGAGTAGCTAGGATTACTGGCGTTAGCCACTAGCACCTGGCTCATATTTGAATTTAGTGCACTTAATGACACTATGTAGACAAAGAATGGAAATTTGAATCAAATGATGACATTGCAGCTTTTCAGAAAAATTGAGGTAGGAATAAATATGTCCTCATTTTTCCATGTTGTTATATTAATGACTCATGAACTATGGGACACTTACATTAGCATCCTCTGCCATCTCTGTAGGTGTTATTTAGTATTAGGAATTGTTCATAGAGAAATAGAGAAAGACAAAGTTTTAGAAAGCAAAGGATATCAGGTATTAAAGAACAACATAGAAGTAGATAAAACTTATCACACAGAGATTAAGAACTAGTCTAAGTGATTTAGAATGCTAAAGGCAATGAGGAATGAGCCTAGTTGATAACTAGTTCCTCAATAATCCAAAATGGTTCCATAGAACAGTTTCTGTTATAATTTAGTTATTATTATCATTTATTTCTTTGAGCTGGAGTTATTCCTTCAATTCTGTTAAAACTATTAGTTAGCCTCTGCCTTTTTGGTGCCATAACTGACCAAAAAAGATTTCCAAATCTCACTTAGATACCCTTCACATTGTGATTAGAAGTGACCACTCAAAAGCATGGAATCTTTGAATTTCCAGGATTAATCTTCACCTGATATCTAAGCACATTCCTGACACTAATTGCCGTGTCCTGTTAAAAAAAGGTTTTTGTTTTTTTTTTAAAACAACAACAGAGTATCCTAATATGGGTAAAAAAATGAATTAAGGACTACTGTTAGGTAATAGGTGGAAGGAGCAATTATACATTCCAAGTATGGGTTATCTATTCGGCATTTACTATCTAAGTGACATTTTTGCCAGTCCTGAGGTTTGAACTCAGGGCCAAGGAAATGTTCCTGACGTTTTGCTTTCTTTTTGCTCAAGGCTAGCACTCTACCACTTGAGGCACAGCACCACTTCCAGTGTTTCTTTTTCTGTTTATGTGGTATAGAAGAATTGAGCCTAGGGTTTGATGCATGCTAAGCAATCACTGTACCATGAAGCCAAATTCCCAGAACCCTAAATGACTTTCTTAAGATGACATTACTTTTTCTTTTCATTACTTTGTATTATAATTTGGGCCAGGTGGTAGAAAAGGAAGTGGAAAATAATACTAAGTCCAGTAAGGTTCACATTCCTATCATATCACTAAGGAAGTACAGTGTTGACCTGCAGGACACATAGGACTGTTGCATGTGACATTATTATTGAAAACACTCTTAACAGCTCAGACATCCAAAACATTCTGCTTCCACTGTCAAGGTCAAGAACCAAATATCTAAGCCTTTTTGTTGATTGGGTGTGTGTCCTAGGAAGGAAGAAGGAGGAAGTGGAATATGATGGTTGAAAAATATGTATATTTGCTCCTTGTCCACATTTTTTGCAATTTAAAAAAAGTGCTACTGATGAACTCCCACCTACATCTAATTGACTATGCTGTCTGCACAAGATGCAGAAAAATGACATTTATCCTGGTGGATATTCACATATATTAACAAAATCCAGTTCTGGGAAAAAAGATACTAGGTAAGAAAGTATAAAGTATTGTCAATTAAATGGTTTCTTTTCCTAGCAGAACAAAATGTAGTATTGAAATGATTACTCCAGCTTTCTTTGAGATTTTATCCTGTTTTAATATCAAAATGTTCTCTAATTCCTGTAACATCCAAAAATAAAAGGCATGATTTGAAGATCTCAGTAGTTTTAGAAACAAAGCTACATAATACCTTCCTTCCTGCAGAGACATGTGATGGCAAGTATGATTGATTCTATTATAGTTCTCTTCATTTTCTTCTTTATCTCAAGGGTCGCATACTTGGCATATTACTCTATGTCCTGCATCAGCTTCTGTAGGTGACATTTACCTCTACTCTGCAAAGTCAAGTTGGGTCATGTGACTTACTTCAGCTTACAATAATGAACCAGAAGTGGTCAAAGACTATTTCTAGAGGAATATTTCTATCTCGTTGTCTGGGTCTATTAGCGGACTTCTTTTCCCTTAGCTATAAAAATAGCATATTTCTAGAGGGAGTATTCTTTCAACTAATATACTGTAAGAATATAGAATGTGAAATTGAGGCAAAACTCAAATACAGCAACATACGTATAATACAGCAAGAATTAAGCTAAAATTAGAATAAAATATTAAGATGTTAGTTTCTTACCATTCTTGTATACTTTTATGATAGTTGACTATAGCACACCAGAATTTAACAATTACTAAACAAGAACTAATCAAAAAGATACCACTTCCTGTTTGATGCTATTACATTTTTATTTTATAAATAATCATTTTCCATGTGATCACTTGTGGGGTTATCTTTTTCTATAAATGTGGTTAGTCACTCTAGACCACTGTATCTAATATCCACAATCATTATCCAGAGCTTGTGATTGAGATGAGGAAGAACAAAATGTGTAGATTTCTCCTTCTCTTTTCCTCTTCTCCTTTTTCTAGCGTGAATTCTCATCCTTTCTCCAAATTCTTCTATTTATAAAGGAAGGGTGACATTGTGGATATCAAGCAAAAGGCTTCAAAGCCAGAATTTCATTCTTTTAGAAATAGATGTAGTAAATCAGAGTGGCTCAAGGAAGAATAAAAGCAATATTTCCCCTTTATGGCTTCCACAATAGAGACTGAATATGACTCTAAATATCTAAGAAACAATTTACCTTGGGTAATTTTTTAAAAATATATAATAATTTTAAAAATTAAAAACATTTTTAAAATAAGTAGTAAATTGTTTGCTTTTGGGAGGCATGAAATAAGACTGCATTAACATTGTGTGAGTTGAGAGGCTAAATTTTATCAGAATTTAAACATAATGAAAAATTGATGATTTTAAGATAAAAAGCTTAAAGGTACAATTTTAATGTGACATGCACACAAACTCAACAATGACTCAACTACAATAAGAAGTTCATCTAATTCAAATAAAGATGTTTCAGAAATAGATTAGACACAAAAAGTTAGAAAAAGAGAACCAGAATTGGGTGGTGCATTATTTAAAAGTAGAAGTCAATAAATATTAACCATAATTCCAAAATAATAGCAATCACGCAAAGAGAAGATTTTAAGAAGAATGTATAAGAAGTGATACTGCCAGAACTGCCTTTGGAGCTGCTCTCTGAGATTTAGGGTTTCTAGTACATGACAATTTGTATGACTGGTTTGGTGGAGAAATATTGTTGTTTTTCTTTGCTATGGAAGGTTTTTATTTGACCTTTGGTTATGAAGGAGTGTTTAGCTGGGAACAGTATTCTTGGTTGATAATTATTTGTCTTTAGGGCATGGCATACATCATTCCAGGCACTTGCTTTAATTGTCTCTGCTGAGAAATCTGAGGTGATTCTAATTAGTTTCCCTTTATAAGTGATTGATCTTTTCTCCTTGACAGCTTTAAGCTTCTTTTCCTTGGTCTGAATTGATACTGTGCAGATTATACTGTGACAGTGGGATGTCCTTTTCTGGTCTGGTCTGTTTGGGGTTGTAAAAGCTCCTTGTATCTGAATAGGCCTATCTTTTTGCATGTTTGGGAAGTTTTCTGCTAGGATCCTGAAACAAATTTCTTAGACCATTAACGTCTATTTCTAGGTGCTGCTCTACACACATTTTCCTCAGATTAGGACTTCTGATGGTGTCTTCCAAATATTGAATAGATATATCATATTTCTTAGGTTTGTCTTAGGTAATTGTTCTTTCTCTATAACACCTAGGCTGTCTTCAATACCCGAGATTCCATCTACTGCATGGTCTAACCTACTGTCAAGACTTTCTTCTTTGTGTTTTATTTTATTTTCCTTCTAATTGGTCGGCTTTGATGGCTTCAAATTTTTTGTTGGACCTTTGTTTTAGGTCTTGGATTAACTTCTTTACTTCCTTAATTTGGTGTTCTGTGCTTATTCTCAAATCACTTAGTGAATTGGTGATGGTTTCCTTGGACTCCCATTCCTTCTGGTGGTCTCCATTCATCATTCTTTTTGTGGTCTCCTAGAATTGTTTCAGCTGTCTGTTTATGGATTCCATGAATGCCTGTATTGATCTTTGTCTATTCTCATCCCACTCTCGCAATTCCTGTATTACTCTTTGATTAGCTTCCTCATGTTCATGCAATTCCTATAGTTCTCTTTGACTGTTCTCAGGCTGCTCATGTAATTCCTGTCTTTCTCTTTGAGTGTTCTCAGCCTGCACACACAATTTCTGTATTTCTCTTTGACTGTCCTCAACCTGCTCATGCAATTACTGTATCAATCTCTGAGTAGCTTCTTCATGCTCATCAGATTCCAGTATGAATCACTGGTTTGCTTGTCTCTCCGTATCACACTCACACTCGTCCTTTGCAGGTTTTCAATCTTTTCATTCACCATGTTTACCAATAGTGTTTGTAGAGATTTTTGGGAACTCTCCTCTGGATCATTTATTAACTATTCTGTCAACAGATTATCATGAGTGGGAGTTCAGGTATCTGGACTTACCATTTCTCTTGTGTTTTTCCGGCTTGTTCTGCCCATTTGGTATGAAAATAACACCAATTTTGTGCTAGAACACCATTTTAAGGCAAGCATCAACCAAAGTCCTGTAGTAGCACAGTCAAAAAACTGCAGATACAATCTAGTTCATCAGATAAAATCTATTCAATATCAAACAACTATGGATTAATGGGCTAAGAACAACAAAGCAGAATTTGGCAAACCAGAAATTATTAGTTTTAAGGAGAAATGTGGGGAAAAATAGGATTAGAGGGATGTGGACAGATAAAAGGAGAGTGAATTTAGCCAACTCCTAATCTCATAGAGGGAAATGGATTGGACAGAATGATAGGACAGAGATTAAGAAAAAAAATAAACAAGAAAAAATGAAAAAAATTAAATTAAAAAAGTGAAACACTTAACAAGTATGTATGTTTAAATATGATATTGAGAGAAGAAAAGGATAGGATGTGAGGAAGGCAAGGATAGAAAGGAGACATAAAAAACTAAAAAAAAAAAAGTCTCAAAATTAGTTACCTTAAAATTATATAGGTATAAATCGGTAATACTGATATTAAAGAATTTAAGACAAAGAGGTTGTGAATTAAATAATAAATTTCTGGATTAAGTGTGTACACAATGGAAGATAAAGTCTAATTATCAAAGATGGGTAAATATCTGGGGATTAACAGAACAGTAATTAAGTCTTACAAAAAACCAAGGAATAAAAAAGGACCAAAAAGTCAGGAGTAATAACAAAAAGAGCACACCCATATACACACCTAAAATTAAAATTATGAGAGGGAAAAGATTAGTAGAAAACAATTTATAAAAAATTAAAAATAAAAATGTTAAACAATATTCTTTGATTTTTTCGGGGGTGTGTAGAATGGGAAGACCCTGTTTGTCCCCTGTGTCTGTAACCATTCTCTTGGAGTCTCTGGTTGGCTTGTGGTGTTTGGTTTTCCTGTGGCTTGATTGTTTTTTTACCTGAGTTTGTTTGACCAGGCAGAAAAATTCTCTGCATTACCCAGGATTTTGTGAACCACCTCCCAGGCTAGTTCAGTGGGAGGGAAAACTGCTTTGAGTATCACAAAAGAGGGAGATGGCTGTTCTCTCTAGTTTGGAGATGCTGTGATGAGGCTAGGTTGAGGCCTTTCAGCAAACAGTAGCTTTTAACTGAGGGGCTAGCTCCTGAGATACTCACAGAACTCAGCCTGGAGCCATTCTCAAGGTTTATGTTTACTGAATTTCAATTGATTGTCTAGGCTGCCTTAGGGATGGGAGGAACCTGACTCTGTTTACCTAGTGAAGAAAGTCACTCCTCTAAGGGTGGGGCTTCCTTGCCTAAGCTGGTTGACTTTCCCTTGAGTGGAGGTGAGCCTGACAGTTCAGGTCAAGCTCCTGTGACCTCCTAAATGATTCTTGTTTTCTTCCAATGCATGAGTTGGAGATAGCTGTTCAAATAGGTCTTTGTCAGTATCAAAGATATCTCTCATGGTGGTGGCAGGGAGGGGAGGCCTTCCCTCTTCTGCTCCCTGGGAAGGAGTGAGGATGTCAGGGTTCTACTACAACCAGAGTCTTGGTTCCTGGACCGTCTCTGGTCTGTGATCTGCAGGATGAAGATATCTGCTCCTTGTCATTTCTTATTGTTGAGTAGAATCTGCTCGCCCTCTGTGTCTGGCTCCTTTGACCCATGACTCTGTGTTGTAGGTATGGTGGCTATAACCACTGGCCCTGCTGCCACAGCCGCCACAGACATGGCCACCAGCACATGCTTAAATCTGTCTCCTTGTCTGGATTTTCCCTCTCTGGTGAAACTCTCTGTACTATGATGGCACACTTGGTGTGATTCTGTAGTCTAGGACTGTTTACTTGAACATTAAACTTGCTTTCTATGCCGGAGCTTGTTTAGCCTCCAGATTCTCCTCTGCCATCTTCCTCTGAACACATTTTTGCCACTTATTGAAGTATATCTGATATTTTAAAGTACATTTGTCCAAATATAAAATAATTTAATCAATCATTTCATTAGGACAATGTTGATCAGATTTATTTCTAGTAAATCTTAACCCTCAAAATAAATGAGAGCATGCAGTGTCAGTCTCCTATTAATATGACAAAATACTTTATAAAATTAACTTAAAAGGTGGAAAGATTAATCTTGGCTTCTGATTTTATACATTTCAATTTACGTTTCTTATCCTCATTGTTTTGGGTTGGTGGTGGTACAATACCTGATATCTGGAACATGTGATGGAGTATGTGTATTCATGGAAGCCATGAAGTAAAGAAGAGGAGGAATAGGATTGAGAAAGTGAGAAAGAGGAGGAGGGGAAGAGGGAGATGGAGAAGGAAAAGCAGGAGGAGACAGAGAAGTAAAAAAGGAAGAGGAAGAAATGACTTTGATCTTAACATCCTCTTTGATCACAAAATCTTAGTGACCAAATCTTTATGACTATGCCCACTTGAAAGGGTTCATCTCTGTATGGCAACATAGTGAAATCTAATTATTAATCGTAATCCTTTATAATTTCAGATTTAATTTCTAGAGTGGGGTGGTAGATCTTTCTATACAATTGCAATAACTTCTGTTCCTAAATATTAGAGATGGTATTTGGCATAGAGATGGTTTGGTTATACCATTGTTGGAGAGATGAATGAAATATTTTGAGTGCAAATACATTTTATTTAACAGATAAGGAAGCTTCAAGAGGTTTCATTTTGTCACCTTCCAAAATGACTATTTCATATAACTCATAATGACTTGAATTTTTCATAATTTTATGGCATTTCCATTCAAGTATTTGTCATCTATAGTGAGGTTCTTTCTTTCAAGTTGAAGGAAAAATAAATACTATCATGATCTTTTAATTATTCTATAGAGAGTAGGTATAATATGTATTTCCTACCATTCAAAAATAAGTTATCTTCAAGTCTATAGGAATAATTGGATAAGTGATGGAATATCTTGCTTCAGTTACTTATATTGAGATTGATTCAATTTCTAAAAATCACTATTGACATAAAATACATGAAATTCAGTGTTACTCTGAAATGACTTGGTAATCAAACCTCAGAAATACATTACCAGTAACTAAGATTTTTATATACTCAAAAAATGTATGGGGCTGGGAAGGTGGCTCAGTGGTAGAGCACTTGCCTTGCATGCATAAGTCCCTGGGTTCGATTCCTCAGCACCACATAAGCAAAAATAAAAAAGCTGGAAGTGGCACTGTGGCTCAAGTGGTAGAACGCTAGCCTTGAGCTGAAGAGCTGAGGAACAGTGCCCAGACCCAGCATTCTGGCCACACGACTGGATCCCCTTCCCTAATGTATGAATCTACATTTTTATGTCAAAAAAAGTTTAGGTTAAAAAGAAGAGAAAATCATGTGACCACAGTAGATAATATTTACTTTAATGAAAAATTGCCTGACAGAGCATTCAACTTGACAGAGCCTATTGCTTTTAGCTTACATGAGAAATTTGATTAACAATCACTTTTTTGCTTTTAAATAATAGATTAATTCAATTTGTCCAAAGATTCTGTCATTTAAACCTTTGAGTGTATATTTTTTTCATAAAAATGAAAACTATTTTTCACATTGCAGGTTCAAGTTTAATAACTAAATAAATATCTAAGTGTTAATTTGTTAAATTAAGCCTCTAGAACTCAAATAATATGAAATTCATTTTATTCTTAGATATATTAATCCTGTGCTAAATATGAGTGTCTCAAGCTTGTAATCCTCACTACTCAGTAAGCGGGTGTGCAAAGCCAGCCTTGGCAAGAAAGTTTGTGAGACACATCTCAATTAAACACACACACACCACAAGACCCACACACACACACCACACACAAGCCAGAAGTGGAATTGTGGCTCAAACGATAGAGCAACATACTTGAGGGGGAAAAAAACCAAATAAAAACTAAAGGATAGGTCTTGAATTAAAATCACAAGAACAACATACACACACACACACACATACAATATTAAGTCTAAATGCTTATTTTGATTTGAAGAAATAAACAATATTATGAAAAGTAATATTTGTTACATATCTTGCAATGTTTGTGAAGTTTTTAGTACAATTTGTCTTAAGATACATCATAGGTTATTTAAATTAATATTAATTTAGTTAATATTTATAACTACTCATAACACCTTGGAGTACAACAGTTGGTATTTTTTCCATAGCCATAAGAGATATTCTGAGTAAAAGAAAGAGAGGAAGATTGGAAGAAAAAAGAAAGAAACAAAGAAAGATAGAAAGAAAGGAAGGAGAAAAAGAGAGAGAGAGGAAGAGATGGAGGGAAGGAAGGACGAAGGAAAGAAGATCAGAAGGAAGGAAGGAAGGAAGGAAGGAAGGAAGGAAGGAAGGAAGGAAGGAAGGAAGGAAGGAAGGAAAGAGGGGAGCGAAAAAGGAAAGGACAAAACCATTTAATTTATAAAATATATTTAGCCCAACAAAAACTTCATATAATGAATCCTTTAGTAAATTCAAGTTTGCAATTTTCACTTCTTTGCATGTTCTGGATGGATGAATGTAAGCAACAAATGAAGGATCATAAATAACCTCGTGAATCTGTTTGCATCTGTAGCAATATGTATGCAAATCTTTTTAGAATTTTTTTACATCACCAAATAAATATTTGCCAACAATTTACACTTAGGTATAAATATTCTAAAAATTGATTAAACCAAAGGATGTCAATATGTTATATAATGTGAATACAAGGATTTGTAGTGTTATTAATATTATATTCTTAATGTTATATTAATTATTAAAATTTTATTATGCATTTTATCAGAGAAATTAGCATGCTCTGAATTTGGTGTCTGAGTCCTAATAGCAGAAAGTAATTAAAATCAAACAGATCTGTATTTGTTGGCTCAAATGAATATTTCTGAAAGCAATTAACTCATCGGAGATTGTTCAAATACATCAGAAGGTCCTTAAAAAGGCTGTGCCACATTTACATGATTACCTATGATGTGATTCAAGAGCCACTAAACAATCATATTTCACTTTGCTATCACTATAATTATTCCCATTGTAAAAAGAATTATTCACGTAAGTTACATGATATAAGTTTGTCCTTAAGTTATTATCATCTATGAAATAATATCCAAATGATACTCTACACTGAGTTAAAGCAAAAATTGCGAAGTGTATTGGACTATGTAACTCCTTCCAGATACACATGTTGAAATTCTATTCCCCCTTCTGGTGATATTAGAACCAACCTTTCAGAGATGACACTACAATAATGATCGTGATGAAAGAAGCCCAATATAATTATTCTGCCATGTGAACGTCCAGCAAGTAGATTATAATGAACCAGAAAGTGGACCCCCATAAGATAAGGAATTGTTTGAACAACCATTTTTATAATTAATATTCGAGCTTCTAGCATATGGGTAATATACTCCTGTTGTTTTTAAGCCACTTACTTTGAAGTATTCTCTTATAAAAGCCCAATGGCTGACAAAGGCAAAGTAATATTTAGTTAATATCACAAATTGTGACAAAAATATTCATAAAATTTTATTATTTGAATTTTATTCTCCAAGTCTACAGGTTAAAAATATTTTTAAATGGGAAGTGAATTGAGGTTCAACTCTATTCATCTATCATAATTAATTTTTGAGTATTTTTATTATCTTTAAGTAGTTGTACATTCACTGAGTTTATGGATACAGTGTATCTTGATCACTGTCACCTCTTTCAACATTCTCATCCACCCCTTCCAATCAAGCCCAATCCTACGTATCTCAATATTATGTTATGGAATCACTTGCCATTTAACAAAGCAGTTTAGGTGTACAGTGCACCTGGAATTGTGTTACCACTTCAACATCTTCACTCCCATTTCACAGTACCTTTTCCTTTGTATATTTCAATTCTTGGAAGTATACAATGGATTCTTGCCTGTATACTATCCTTTTCACCTTCAATTTCCTACCCCTCACATATTGCCCCCCACTGTCCTCTCTTCCAGTACATATTTATTGGTAATTATTTTTTGAGTTGTGACTTATTCTTTTAAGAGAATTATGGAATTTTCACTCTCCATGACACTTCAGATAATTCATTTGTACCTCCTTGCATACTATCCAGTGTGTTTACTTTTATATTTATAGGCACCTTCTATCTACCACAAATGAGGAAAATCATGCAAGCTAAGTTTCTCTGAGTGGGCTTTATTTCACTTAATATTATTTATAATTGTTTCATTTCCCTTAAGGATGGTGCAATATTATTCTTTCTGATGGATTAACAGAATTCCATTATGTACGCATATATATATATATATATATATATGTATATATACATATATACACACATATATAATTGTAAATTGGGATCAATAACATTAGGTATATATATAATATATATATGTATAATTTATATATACATATGTTATTCTTTCTCTCTTTTTACAATGAGAGGCATCTGGGCTGCTCCCTTATGTTGGCTAGAGAAAATAATGCAATAATGACCATGATTTTGCTGGTAGCTTCAGTTTGGTCTTGTTTCTGCTCCATTGTATAAATGCCCGTTAGTGGAATGCTGGATCATAGGTAGCTCTCTATTCAGTTCTCTGAGCAATTTCCATAGTGTTTTCCAAAGGGATTGAACAAGATTACATTCCCAACAACAGGGTAATACAGTTTCTTTTGGGCCACATTTATCAATAACTGTGATTGTTCGATTTTTCATAATGACATTGTTACAGGGGTGAGATGAATCTCAGTGTTATTTGGATTTGCATTTCTTTTATGGAGAAAGATGTGTCTATTTGTCATTCTTACTTCTTCTTCTAAGAAGTATTATCCCATATATTAATTGGGTTCTTGTTTATTTGAGGGTTTATTTTTGTTGGGTTTAACTTTTTGATCTCTAAATATGGGTTAATTATGAAATCAATTGTCTGATGCTTAGCTAGTAAAAATCTTCTTCCATTCTGTTCTCTTTCTATATATCCTGCTAACATTTTCCTTTGGCATGAAGAAAATCTTCAGTATGATGCAATTCTATTTACCCAGAAAAAGAATGATATTACACCATTCATAAGGAAATGGAAAGACTTGGACCAAACTTATATTAAGTGAAGGAAGATAGACTCAAAGAAATATAAGTTGCCTGATTTCTCTCATTTGTTGTATTAGAATGTGCCTCTAATTCTAAAAGTAAAAACACTTGGATGGTAAAAGAGAAAACATTACACTTGCACATGATAAATTATAAGGGATTCTAAACATTTATACAGTGAGGTCAAAGGAGGATGCCTTTTTAAGAAGATCACCAAGGGTAAATAGCTATATGAATATCATCATATAAAATAATGTTCATTAAAATAATCTCCAAGAAATGACAATGAGAGTTTTTTTTTATTATTTTGCTTTTTCCTTCTGTGTTCTGATGCTGTATTTTTTATATTTCTGCACCTTTTGTCTCATATGTAAGTTTGGAAAGTGCAATGGGGAACACAGAGATGGTGAGACACAGAGTTAACAAATACAGCAGTGCTACTCAATAGACACTACATTGTAAATGAACTATACAACTTATGGGGGAGGGAGGTTGAAAGGGAAAAACTGGGAGGATATGAGGGAAGAGGTGACACTGTTCAAAAAGAAATGTGCTGTCATTATTTCACTTATGTAATGGTAACCCTTCTGTACATGATCTTTACAAATTAAAAATGGACCTCATAAACAGGCCAGAGTAGCTATACTAATATTAGATAAAATATGCTTTAAATTAAAAGTGGTATGAAAGTAAAAAAGAGACAAAGAAAGATATTAAATATTCATAAAGAAAACTCTCCATCACAGGGATATAACAATTTTAATTATCAATGCCTTGAATCCTAGAGCTCCCAAATTCATCAGACAAATACTACTTACACTAAAAACATGCATACATCCAAATACATTGTTGGTTGCTTGAACACATCATTTTTACCTCTGGACAGGCCACCCAGGTAAAAACTTAGCGAAAAACTTCAGAGCTAAATAATTGCATTGACAAGCTATACCTAACAGATATCTACAGACTATTTCACCTAACAGCTTCACAATACATATTCCTCACAGAAGCCCATGGAACATTCTCCAAAATCGATCACATCTTAGATCACAAGGAAAGTCTATGAAAATTCACAAACAAAAATGAAATTACTCTTTACATCTTGTCAGACCACGATTGGACCAAATTAGATCTTGACATCAAAAATCATCACAGAAAATTCTGAAACTCACAGACTGAATAACACATTGATAAATCATCAGCGAGTCACTGAAGAGATATGAAGGGAAGTTGCAACGTTTATGGAATTCAGTAGAAGCGAACATACAAAATACTACCACTTCTGGGACACAAAAACACTGGCAATACTCAGAGGAAAATTTATGTCTTTGAGTATGCATTTCAACAAATTAGAACCATCTTGAATCAGCACTAATGATGTGGAACTAGGTCTTTGAGAAACAGGAAAAGCCAAACCAAAAACTGGTAAACAGAAATAATACAAAGTAGATTAAAGAAATAAATGAATTAGAGTCTTAAAAATGTACAATCATAATTGACATTTATCTACTAGTAGCTCACATATTTGCCCAATGAATGTCAACCTACCTATTTTCAGAGATAGTCTCAACCAGCTAAAACCAGTGAACAAAACAAACTTCTAGGATTCTAAGAAACAACATTTTTTGCCTTTTTAAAATAAATTTACTCTGCTTTTCTTATGAAGGTGATTTATAGATGGATTACAATTACATGAGTCAGGTAAAGAGTACATTTCCTTTTGTGAAATGTTTTCAGTTCCCTCACTTGTTTCCAGTCTCACTCTCCTGTCCCCACCCATGTGTTAAATAGTTCACTTTCATCAATGTGCAATTTTTTGCTCTTTTCCCTAAAGCTCTGTGCTTTATTATTTATTATTGTACATCCTGAAGATGTACAATAAATATATCAGGCATAAGGTTAAGAAGAGAGAATTATCACAAAGTATAAAAAATAAACAGAAAACAAAAAGTTTTCTGTTTCCATATCTCATAGTTTGTTTGCATATGCATATCTTGTTATATAAACATAATTGTTTTTTATCAAAAAGTTAATTCAGGGATTAAGGTGTGATAACATAATTTTGCTTTCTATTTAATAATGCTTTTTATTTTAATATGAAAGTTGTAAGTAACACAATTCAAGTCCTAGTGAAATTTATAGGCTTAGATTTAAAGTTAAATTTTCAAAATGCCTAATATTTCCATTTTGGCAACCAAAATGAAAAACAGGCATGTTTTATCCTCAAGAATGTCATTATTTCATATGTAAAAAAGTAAACTACATGTAATATTAATTCAGTGGAAATGAGCAATCAAATAATTATGCAATGCATCAATTCCATAGATTATGAAATTTATTGATAAAATTAATAAAACTTCTTTTAAGTAGATTACTTAAGACATGAAACAATGATAATTTTCTTTTCTAGGTGAAGTTGGTATAGAAATTAGAGTTCTGTGTGCTTGATACGTGTCGATTTACACACATGATTGGCTCATCTCTATGTTATTTGAAGATAACTGAGAACAGGACTAGAATAAAAAAAATCACGCAAATGCTTAGCTGTATTTTGTGACTAAATATCACTTTATTTTATTTGAAAAATCTGGTAAATGTATTTAAGTCGCATCAACAATAATGAGAAATAAACAGCCCATATCTCCTTAAAAGACAATAAGAAAAAAGGAAACAACAGAAAAAAATTGAACTTCATTTTGCACGTGGTCTTTGTATATTTTGGTGCTTTGTAATTGTGGATTATGTGACTATCCCATGAATTTGGGCTCAAATCAGAATGGCTATTGGAACAAAATTTCAAAATGTAGAGCAGCTAACACAGCTGTGCAGTTGTTTGTAGGATTCAATACATTTGCAGCTGGACATCAACTATACAAAGGAAATAATTCTACTGTTTTGCAGGCAAGAATGTGATGAAAAGCATACTTTTATCTTCTTAGATGAAATAAGAAGACCACACTTTAAAAGATGACTAAACGATCATCCTTTTGAATAACAGTGCCATTTTTTGGGGGGGGGGTCCGGTCGTGGGGCCCGAACTCTGAGCCTGGGCGCTGTCCCTCAGCTCTTCAGCTCAAGGCTAGTGCTCTACCACTTGAACCACAGTGCCACTTCTGGCTTTTTTTCTTTTTGCTTATGTGGTGCTGAGGAATCAAACCCAGGGCCTCATGCATGCAAGGCAAGCACTCTACGATTGAGACACCTTCCCAGCCCAAACAGTGCCATTTTAAAGGCATTCTAGATAATTCAAGTCCTGCATTCCTCCACAAACATTAATGCCATTCACAAATCATTGCTGAAGGGAATTTCCAGTTTTATTTGATATTTCAAATTGCTTAGTAGTAACAGAAAAAATAATTCAAGTTGTTGAGAAAATTTACTTTAGAATAAGCAAACAAATCAGATTCAATTCCATAGCATAACCTTTACGAAAAAGGAATTAAGGAATATGGCATGTCCTTTGTAACTTAATATGAATAATTAGGGCAAAATGCCAAAAACAGACTCTAAAAAGAATTCTTTGTTAAGATATATTAAAGATTACCTACAGACAGGTAATTTTACTTACATTTTCTATTATATGATAACATATTTTTGGCTGCTAATCAGAGAGACTCAAAATTATTTTTAATTATGATATGAAAAATGCATCATCATGAATAAATGAAATCAGGGAGTACATGGCTCGAGAGCTGGTTGGTTCTGTTAAATGTTCTCATTATTTTGAATTTCTGGTGTTTTTGTATGTGTGGAATTATGAATGTATTTTATGTCTGGGCAGGAAGATTGATTATTAGATCATTGTCTGATACCCAATGTCAGGAACCTAACCTGAGTGAAAGTGGTAAATGTGTGTGTGTGTGTGTGTGTGTGTGTGTGTGTGTGTGTGTGTGTGTGTGTGTGTGTGTGTGTGTGTGTGTATGTGTGTGCCTGCCAGTCTGTATTTAGAAGGAAGTGTCTTATTTCTCTCAGGGTGTATTCTATTAGTTTTATTACATTAATGACAGCAGATAGACGTAGTTCACATTTTCAAACTTATGTTTATATTCTTTTGATTGCATGAACAAACTAAAAATTTATGTTTGGGGTATGAGTTTTGTGGAAGGTCAGCTGAAAGTATAAACATTTGGAATCTTGAGAAAGATATCAATGACGATCATTTCAGTATAGAACAATTTTAGACAACACTTGCAAGGATATGTCATCCTATATGAAAATGAAACATTTATTGATTTTTCCATAGCTACAGTATTCTATAAATTTGTAGGACAACAAGTTAAATTATGGAAACATAAAAGTAATGTGATTATTTATTTCATACAGTTTTACATTTTAGTTTTGTCAAGTCAAAATATCATTTAGTTTTATTGTATAGGAAGGAAAACCCTAAATATTATAGTTTGTTCCATATTTCATATTAGGAAGCTTTCTTTGTATCAATAAGTTTATTTCTTTTGTTTCTGCTTTCCTATTCATAATTCTGTTTCTCATAATAGTTTTATAAGGAATTTTTCTTTCTCCCAATTTGGGGCTTGAACATAACTCATGCTCTGTTTGCTACCAGTAGTCAGTCTACTATTTGAACCATGTCCCAGCCCAGAAATTTTTGTAGTTTATTGGAGATAGAACCTCATGAACTTTCCTACCAGACAGAAAACCATTATCCCCCAAGTCTCATCTTTCTTAATCACTAGCATTATAGAGATGAGTCATGGACCCCAAGAGTCAATGACTTTTCATGTCTTATAGAATACACATGTTTGCTAGTAATTGTAATTATAAATTACCACAGCTTGAGTGCATTAACACTGTAAATACATTTCCTCTGAGTTAGTGGAACTAAAACTCCAAGATCAGAGTTTACTTCTTCTGAGTCCTCTTTCCTTGGCATATTCAAGACCTTCTGCTTCTCTTGGAGGAGACTTCAACTTCAATGGTACCATTGAGATTCTGTTTCCATATGCAGTCACTTTCTAAGACAATAAGTTTTTGATCTTTAGTATGATTTCAGTGGGACAGTATCCAACACATAACATATTACTTAATGGATGAAAGAAAATTTCTAATAGGAAATCATTTGTTTGTGGCATGGAAGTTATGGTTATACTTTTTAAAAATAGCAAAAAAGTAAAGGCTTTATTAAAGCTTGTTAAACGTGTATGAAATCTTGACCTTAGACATGCCAAATTCTTACCCTGGCACACACTTAAATTTCTAGGGGAACTGGAGGATTGAACCCAAAACCCTATACTTCTGAAACAGCCACTACTACTACCATATCTGCAGATTATAATTGGATTGCTTATTTTGAGGCAGTATCACTATGCCTGGGTATTCTTGGACTGTGGTCCTCCTAACACAAACATAAAACATTGCACCCAGCAAATGGTTAGAGTATCTGAAACTTCATTTTGTGTTTGGGCTTGCTTGGAGCTGGAATTCTCTAATCTCTGTTTTCCAAGTAGATAATATAGATTTGAGCAACTTTATCCAGTAAAAGTATGCAATTTCAAAATATCTTGATAGTGCCTATATTTGTGCTTAATATATAAGCTAACCATAATTTTCTCCCTCTTTTGTTTAGTACTCTGAGTTAAAAACATTGACTTTCTTAATATACATGGCTTTGTTTTGGATGAAATCCTATCACAATAAAAAAAATCCCCCAAAGTTTATGTCAAAAATCATGGAAAAGAAGGCTTCTGTTTGGAAAAAAAACACTGATCCTTAAGTTATAAATGCAGTATATTTATAGTGTTCGTCAATACTTTCTTAAGTATGAGGAGGAAGGCAGAATTGTGAAAGATGTCAGGTCTCTGTAGAAATTCTGTAGTTGTCTCTTCATGTTATCTTCCTTCATTAAAGCTTGCTTTATTAAAATGCTCTGGGTGTGGCTCATTTTATGCCAACACAAAATATCAAAAACCAATGACATTTTCACTGAACAAACATTCATTAAAAATCAAGAAATTATAAAGTAAAACACCATGCCATTTTTTTTTGTCTGTCATGGGGTTTGAACTCTGGGCATGGGCACTGTCTCACAGCGCTTCAGCTCAAGGCTAGCACTGTACCACTTAAGCCACAGTGCCGTTTCTGGTTTTTAGGACGTTTATTGGAGATAAGAGTCTCACAAATTTTTTGTCCATATAGCTTTCAACCACTATCCTCAGATCTCAGAGCCATGAGTAGATAGGATTACAAGCATGAGGCACCAAAGCCCAAATCCAAGTCAATTTTTAAAAAGCAAGCTTATTGAAACTTCTGGCTTTTTCCAATAAACAAACTTATTTTTTCAGCATTAATTTATAACTATGAGTTATTTTTAGATGTAACTGGGATTTTTAATAGATTCAAATATAATTTTTACTATTACTCAGTATCTCCCAAATATCCACTATCATTAACTTTGCACAAAGTCAATAATTACATACTATCTTACACAGTATTATTACATTCTATAATGCATATGGTGTGAAATGAAAATAGTTCGGACAATTTCATATAAATTATTAGGTGCTATTTTAACATTATAAAATCACAACTGTGTTTTTAAAATAAGAAAAAAAGATTTTAGTGTTAAAATCTAATATGAATGTGTAGTGTGTCCCCCACCCCCCAATACTCTGGTTTCTCTTCAGATCGTACAAATCTTTCGCCTTTTACTAAACCAAAAATTCTGAGTACATACAGACAAAATTATTTTCTTTTCACTAAAGACTTTGAAGTAATATCATTGGAAATAGTGAGGCAAATGGAGGAAGAATTCAACTCACATCCAACAATGTCTCTGTTATTTTGCTACTCCTCCACTAAGACCTGCCCATTCACAGTTGTCATAAAAATTCAAATGTCTCTCTTAGAATTCTATTTGAAAATCTTCTAAATCACTGATTCTATTTGTACTTTCTCTTATATGAAACAAAATAGAAACACAAAACAATTGAAATAAAATGCCCACATATGTTGAAGTCACCACAGCTGGAAAAACAATCAAGAAAGTGGAACTTCCCCAGGAACAAAAACATGTTATGTACAGTTTTTTAAAAGTACAAAAACCTCAAATACATGTTAATTTGAGTAGAGCTATAAGGATAACTGTCTCTCAGAAATAAGTTTGTTTTAATTTGTAATTAAGTTCATCTGGGTGAACCTAATATAGCAAATCCCTTGAAAGGATCACATTGTTTAAAACAAAGCTAACTGTATATGAAGTAAGATCTGCACATATTTAAAAGAAAAAATGCTATAGTATTAAATCACAAAAATCATGACATACTTAACATATTCATAAATGCAATGAATAAGTCCAATCGTATCCATATTGACAACTAAATATAATTGAGTTAACAAGCACAAAATATGCAAGTAATAGAATCTGAGCAGTTTACATGAGTGTACCAATATAAACCTACTCTAAATTACACTGTTTGTAGAAGAATGAACATGGGTTATCTAAAGGCAAACATCAGCACTTTATATTAATGAAAGTAAAAAATCTCATGAAAAGAGAATAGTAGCTTCTGGAAAATGCAATTTTAATAAATGGTGGTCAAAATATTTCTAGTGCTGACAAAATTGCATACCTATTTAGTGAGATCGAGAAAAGACCCAAGATACTCGAAGTGATTTGAAAGGTTGGCAAAGTAGCAGGGTACAACTATAACATTATTTTGGATGTTGACTCTGGCATGGAATTCAAATACTCTTTGATCTGACAAATGAATATATGAAAGAACAGAACTTCTCCAACTAAATATCAAGACCTAACTAAACATATAATCAGAAAAGTCATCATGCAAACCTTATTGCAACCTGGATAAAAAAAAATCAGTCATACTGCTTCTGTATTTATTGTAAATGTTGATTTTTTTTCATAAATTATTTCCTTTAGCTTGCATTTTTAAAACATTTTGTTAAGTGTATATGGTTAACTAATTTTGGATTTCTTCTGCAATTTAGTTCTGAGTATAATGTCTCACTTCAGTTCCTAACCGATGAAATGATGTTGTTCACAAAACAAATGCTCATAATCACTGTTTGTAATACACAGAATCTCATAAGCATGACACCAGTAAGCAGAGGTTAACATTTTGATATCATGGTCTCATGACTGATGAGGCCTATCTGCATGAGTATACTTGTACCTAGATTCCTCAGCCTAAATTTAGCCACTTTTAAAAAGTGTCACCTTTATCTGTCACCTATCAGCGATTAAACCTGAGTATAAAGCCTAAGGAAAATGATAAGGTAAGAATTAAGCTTTTCTGGGTTCACTGTATTTGATGTAGGTATAATTTGTGGAGGGGAAGGGAAAAATTGTTTAAATATGGATACAGGTGGACCCATTGCAACAATGAGATGTACAAGTCGTTATGTCGAAAACGAACTTTACAACTTTGGTGCAGGGGGCGGGGTGGGGGGAGCGGGGAGGATTGTGCGGGTTAGTGGCGGGGGAAGGATGAGAAGGGATGGGAAGGGGAAACAAAGGTGCGGCTACGATGCTTGATAAGAAATGTACTCATTATCTTGCCCATGTAATTGTAACCCCTCTGTATAGTATTTTCACAATAAAAAAAATAATTTAAAAAAAGAATTTAGTTTTTCTGGATATAAAGTAAACAAAATGAAGCATAAACTAAATCACTGGTTTAAAGTCAAACTATTTCTCCAAAACATTCTAAACATTTCCTTACAATGCGTATTATTCTCAAGAAGGGAATGGGTAAAGTGAGAAGAGGACTAACCAAGCATTGTCTTCAAATATACATAATTTGGATTTACCTCTTTATTTCACTATAAGCATTTTTTATTTGAAAAAAACCTGTTTGAATATTTGATTTCCAGATCAGGTATAATATATCCTAGTTGCATACACCAAACTACAGTCAGAAAATGGCATATAGCAATTAAGTAAGAAAACATATTCAATAAATAGCAAAAGTATATACCTATAGAGATAATATTTTGAAGAATGCATTGAAAATATTCTAATATAATAATTAAGTTGATTGAACAACTTCACATTGACAGCAATTAACTAGAATACTTTAATGCTAATTGGACAAGATTATCTTTCTAAATGAGCAAAATATATTTCTCCTTTTACTTTGTCAAGGAATTAACTGAAAAAAAGAAATTAACATATGAATCTATAACAACTGGAATGAATTTTTGTCTTTTTATTGGAAATTTTAATTTCACAAAGTATTTTTAATTGTGTTATACACATATGTCCACTTAGTGTAGCTTGTTAAATTTTATTCCTGTTATTAATTTCATCACCCTATTTTTATACTTACATTTTATTATGTGATCATACTAAGTTATAAAGTATTTGAACACATTAACTCCAAACTATTTCTCTTCATCTCCTCATTCACTATATTCCAAACTGAATAAGTTACATCTTTTTGTGTGTGAAAATACTGTACAAAAGGGTTACAATTACATGGCCAAGATAATGAGTACATAGCTTTTTTGGGGAGGGTGTGTGGTCGTGGGGAGTTAACTCTGGGTTGGACGCTGTACCTCAGCTCTTCAGCTCAAGGCTAGCGCTCTACCACTTGAGCCCCAGGCCCACTTCCAGCTTTTTTTCTTTTTGCTTATGTGGAGCTGAGGAATTGAACCCAGGGCCTCATGCATGCAAGGCAAGTGCTCTACCACTGAACCACCTTCCCAGCACCAATGAGTACATGTCTTTTTTTAATGTGATATATATTTTTTATTTTTTATTGTGAAAATACTGTACAGAGGGGTTACAATTACATGGGCAAAATAATGAGTACATTTCTTATCAAGCTTTGTAGCCTCCTCCTTTATTTCCCCTGACTATCCCTTCCCATCCTCCAATTGCCCCCCCACCCAATACTTCCAGTTCCCCCTCCTGCCCCCGCCATGCCACAACAAAATTGTAAAGTTAATTTTCGATATAACGACTTGTACATCTCATTGTTGCAATGGGTCCACCTGTATCCATATTTAAACGATTTGTTTTTCCCTTTCTCCTCCACAAATTATACCGACATCAAATACAGTGATAGCAGGGGTTATACTTTGGGGGAGGGACATACATAGTAACAAAGAAATGATCTTATCAATGTGTTAGAAACAATCACATGAAAGAAAAAAAAACAACATTTGAATACATATCCTAGGGTTCATTTCCCTAACATCAACTTATCTGACGTTTTCTGCTTGACTCACACATATACTAGATACTGCAAATAAGGGAAATCATGGGACCTTTCTTTCTTTGGGCTTGGCTTACTTCACTTAATATAATTTTTCCAAAACTTTCCATTTCCTAACAAATGGGGCAATGTCATTCTTTCTGATGGAGGCGTAGAATTCCATTGTGTATGTATACCACATTTTCTTGATCCATTCATCTACTGAGGGGCATCTGGGTTGGTACCATATCTTAGCTATAGTAAATAATGTTGCAGTAAACATAGTCATGCTGTTAGCTTTAGTGTGGTCTTGTTTGTAAACATTTGGGTAAATACCCAAAAGTGGGATTGCTGGGTCATAGGGGAGCTCTAAGTGGAGTATTTTGAGGACCCTCCATACTGCTTTCCAAAGTGGTTGAACAAGTTTACACTCCCACCAACAATGAACTAAGGTTCCTTTCTGTCCACATCCCCTCTAGCATCTGTTGTTGTTAGAGTTCTTGATTTTTGCCATTCTAACTGGAGTGAGGTGGTATCTCAATGGTGTTTGGATTTGCATTTCTTTTATGGCTAGTGAGGATGAGCATTTCTTCATGTGTCTATAGGCCATCCTTCTTTCTTCTTCAGAGAAGTTTCTCTGTAAGTCTCTACCCCACTTATTTATTGGGCAGTTGTTTCTTTGAAGATTTGTTGTTGGGGGGCTGGGAAGGTGGCTCAGTGGTAGAGCACTTGCCTTGCATGCATGAGGCCCTGGGTTCGATTCCTCAACACCACATAAGAAAAAAGCCGGAAGTGGCACTGTGGCTCAAGTGGTAGAGCACTAGCCTTGAGCTGAAGAGCTCAGGGACAGTGCCCAGGCCCAGAGTTCAGGCCCCACAACTAAACCAAAAAAAAATTAAAAAAAAAAAAGATTTGTTGTTGGGGGACTTAATTTTTTGAGTTCCAGGTATAATTCAGATATGAGCCCTTTGTCCGTTGTATGGGTAGTGAAGATCTTCTCCCAATGTGTGGGCTTTCTATTGATCTTGCTAGCTGTGTCCTTTGCTATGCAGAAGCTCTGCAATTTCATGCAGTCCCATTTATACAACCATTCTTTAATTTGTTGTGTTTCTGGGTCTCTATTAAGAAAATTTCGACCTGTGCCAAGGAGACCTATGGTTTCTTCTATTCCATCATGAACTGTTTTCAGAGTGTCTGGTTTGATTCTGAAATTTTTGATCCACTTGGAGTTGATTCTGGTGCAGGGTGATATATAAGGATCTAGCTTTAGTTTTCTACAAGTACTTAACCAATTTTGCCTGGGCCATTTACCGAAGAGGCTGTCTTTCTTCCATTCTACTTTTTTATCTCCCTTGTCTAAGATTAGATGACTATAGGTCTGTAGGTTCATTTCGGGGTTTCCAATTCTATTCCATTGGTCCTGAGGTCTATTCTTGTGCCAGTATCAAGCTGTTTTGATCACTATGGCTTTGTAGTTGAGTTTGAAATTTGGTATTGATATTCCTCCAGCATTGTTCTTTGTTTGAGCATCGTTTTTGCTATTTGGTGTCTTTTATTGTTCCTTATGGATTTTTGGATTGCCACTTCAATTTCTTTGAAGAATGAGGTTGGAATATTGATAGGTATCACACTGAATTTGTAGATATCCTTGAGAATTATTGCCATTTTCCTGCTGTTGATTTTTCCAGTCCAGGAGCATGGGAGATTTTGCCACGTTTTAAATTCTGTTTGATTTCCTATTTCAAGTTTTTAAAGTTTTCATCATAGATGTCCTTCACTTCTTTGGTTAAGTTAATTCCTAGGTACTATATGATTTGTGGTGTTATTACGAATGGTGTTTCTTTCCTAATTTCAGCCACACTTTTCTCATTATTGTCATACAGAAAAGCCATGGATTTTTGAGGGTTAATTTTATACCTTGCTAATTTGCCAATGTTTTGAATCAACTTGAGTAATTTAGGAGTGGAGTCTCGGATTCTTTAACTACAAGACCATGTCATCTGCAAAGAGGGAGAGTTTTACTTCTTCTTTCCCTAGTTGGATCCCCTTTATGTTTGCTTTTGTCTTTCACTGAATCTAGGCATTCAAATACTAGATTGAAGCGAATTGGAGAGAGTTGACATTCCTTGTCTTGGTTCTGACTTAAAATGAAATGGCTTTAGTTTTTCACCATTAAGTATAATGCTGGCTGTAAGTTTGTTATTCATAGCCTTTAATGTATTGAGGAATGTTCCATAGATTCCTACTTTTTCCAGAACCTTCATCATAATGGGCTGTTGGATCTTGTCAAATGCTTTTCCTGCATCTATTGAGATAATCATGGGGTTCTTATCCTTACTCCTGTTGATGTGATGAATCATATTAATTGATTTGCGTATATTGAACCAGCTTTGCATCTCTGAAATGAATCCTGTTTGATCGCGGTGTATGATTTTTTGGATGCATTGTTGAAGTCAATTGGACAAAATTTTGTTAAGAAGTTTTGCCTCAATGTTCATCAACGAAATGGGTCTATAGTTCTTTTTCTTTGTTGAGTCCCTGCCTGTTTTGGGGATGATGGTTATGATGGCTTTATAGAATGAGTTTGGTAGTGAACTTTCTATTTCAATTTCATTGAAGAGTTGGAGGAGTATTGTTGTGGGCTCTGCTTTGAATGCCTTGTAGAATTATGCTGTAAAACCATCTGGTTCTGGGCTTTTCTTAGATGGGAGGTCTCTTATTGCTGTATTTCAATGCTTGATATGGGCCTGTTAAGATGGTTTTACTCATCTTGGTCTAGTTTCGGCATGTAAATATTTCTGCCAAGTTCTCAAACTTATTAGCATATAGTTTTGAGAAGTATTACTTTATAATATTCTGAATCTTGGTTGTTTCTGTGCTGATATTTCCATTCTCATCTCTGAGTTTATTTATTTGGGTGTGTTCTCTTCTTTATCTCATAAGATTTGCTAAGGGTCTCTTAATTTTTTCGAAGAAGTAACTTTGTTTTGTTGATTTTTTGTTTTTTGTTTTGGATTCTAATTCATTTAATTCTGAGTTAATTTTAACTATTTCTCTTTGTCTACTGTATTGGGTTGTATCTTGCTGCTCTTTTTCAAGGAGGCTCAGATGTCTCATTAAATTGTTGGTTTCAGATCTTTCCAATATGTTGATGTAGGAACTCAAAGCTATAAACTTGCCCCTGAGTATTGCCTTTGCTGTGTCCCAGAGGAGCTGGTAATTTTTGTGTTGATTTTTGTTGAATATAATGAGCATTTGAATTTCCTTTCTAATCTCTTCCGTGACCCACTTGTGATTCAGCAGTGTGTTATTCAGCCTCCATTTGTTATAGGACATTATTTGCTGGCTTTTAGTGTTGAGTTCTAATTTTACTCCCTTGTGGTCTGAGAGAATGCAAGGTATAACTTCAATGTTTCTGAATTTGGACAAGTTTGCTTTGTGGCCTAAAATATGGTCTATTTTGGGAAATGTTCCATGTGTTGCTGAGAAAATGTATATTCTGATGCTGCTGGATGAAATATGCAGTAGATGTGTGTTAAATCTAATTGGTCTATGCAGTTGTTTAGATCTGCAGTTTCTCTGTTGAGGTTTTGCCAAGTTGATCTATCTAGTTTGGATTGTGGTGGGTTAAAGTCCCCAACAATTAATGTCTTTGCATCTAAGTGTGATTTGAGGGAAAATAGTGTTTCTTGGATAAATTTTGGTGCTCCTTTGTTTGGTGAATTGATATTTAGAATTATAAAATCCTCCTGACGGAGAAATCCCTTAATTAGTATATAGTGACCTTCCTTATCTCTACTCACTAATTTTAATTTGAAGTCTATTTTATATGATATTAGGATTGCATCTCCAGCCTGTTTATGGGGGACGTTTGCTTCCAGAACAGTTTAGCAGGGACAAGGAAGCATAGATAAACTGAAAGATAAAAATTGTGAAGATTTTAGGACACAATCAGGGTAACAAGGTCATGCGTGTGCAAACTGGGTACCCAGTACTAGGGTAGAAGCAATTGGCATGGTGGAGTGATGTAGTGCAGAGCTCTGCGTTTGCCTCTCCAGTTTTGGCTGTTAGATCTTTAGGGAACTACCTCTAGCAACTCATTACCAGCTTGTTGTGTTTAGGCACGTACCATGCATAAATGTCTACTCCAAGTACATTGCATTCTTTGACATCAGCTATAGGA